>NC_092339.1:139441785-139744642 GCF_046630445.1 Rutidosis leptorrhynchoides
TAATATGGAACGTTTATAATCAATATGAATGGGACATTTTAGTTGGTATCCGAGCGTTGGTCTTAGAGAACCAGAAAATTACATTAGTGTGTCTTACCGAGTTTGTTAGGATGCATTAGTGAGTCTGGACTTCGACCGTGTTTTTCTTCAAAAACGATTGCTTAACATTTTTTGTTGGAAACTATATATTATTAACATTTAAATATTATGTGATATATTAATCTCTTAACGTGTTTGATATTGTGTGATAGATGTCTACCTCTAGTACAAATCCCATTGATTCACCTAATAATAATGAAGAGTCGAATATATTTTGGGAAGATTCACAAATTCCCGAAGAGGAACCGGAAGAAGAAGAACCGGAAGAGGAGGAACCGGAAGAAGATGAACCAGAAGAGGAGGAATCGGAAGAGGAGGAACCAGAAGAAGAGGTTCCAGAGGAAGAAATATTGATACCTATAGTAAATCGATTAAATAAAAGAAAATCCTCAACCAACAGACCAAAGTTAATAATGGTCAATGGTGTTTCCGCCGAGGAAGCAAAATATTGGGAAGATTACCAATTTTCTGATGAATCGGATCCCGATGAGGATTCTGATGATGTTATAGAAATTACCTCGACTCAATTTAATAAAGTGAAAGAAAATAATAAGGGAAAAGGTATAAAAATAGAGAAACCCGATTCCAACCCCGATGAACATTATATGTATCGACAACATCCATATTTCCTAAAATGTAACAATGACCCGGGAACCTCTAAACCACCAGGTTTTTCTAAATCATTGTGGAAAACGACAGCTCGTATTAGAGGAACACCATATATTCCTAGAAAATTAGTAAAACGAACCAAGTCCAAAGAAGAAGAAACCAGTGATTCAGATTAGAAGGTTGTAATCATGTTGTGTATTATATGTATTGTAGTGTGCTTGTACTTTTATGTTCTGTGTAAAAATTGTTTGTATTGTTTGTTAATTATCTTTTACGAATCTAATCCTTGTCTATTTTACAGTATAAAAACAAAATGGACGTTAAGGGTAGAAACCAAATATTTTAGAAGACCTACCAGAGGATATGATTGAGGAAATCTTGTCTAGAGTCGGTCAGAATTCATCAGCACATTTAGTTATGGAAAAATTAACTTGTCAAACATTTGAAAGACTTTTCAGAAATGCCTTAGTTTATAAAAGGCTTTCCTTTGATAGGTGGGGTATATCACATTGGGGAGACCGTAAGTTACGCCGTGTTTTCTTTAAAGTGTTAAATACGGGGAACCCAAATGCAATTTTACGCTACGGGTTAAGAACCTATTTTGATTCAACATATCCCAACATAGGATTTTGTGAATTAGAAAGAGCTTCTAATATGTAACATAAAGAAGCATGTTATGCTTACGGGTTAGTGATGTTCGCCTCTTACCAAAGTGAGAAAAAGAACATCGGATTGCAGCTTTTAAATAAAACTTTCCCACAAGTGACGAATTCAGTAGTTGGGGAGAGAAACAAGGTTTTTAGATTATTACGGGGCTGTTGGACATTACAAAACCCTCGTCCTTTTGACGACATTACAACATGTTGTCTAGCCAATGGTCATAACGGTTATTTTCCACAAGACCAAGGATGGGAAGTCGTCTTAGTAAAACCAGAATGCATGACTTGTTTCTGGACTTATGAATTACGTGTCTTTATTTCCTTTGCTGAACAACTTGCGTATTAACTAGATTTATCTTCAAAACTGTCCTGTATCATAGTGTACTATATTTCATGTTATATGTAATATAGCGAAGTTGTAAGTTTGAAGAATATTTGTATGTGATATATTATTATAATCAGTTTTTCATATGGAATTGTAGTAGTTGAATTGTATATTAGCTACTAAGTATGAACTTAACGGGTAGGTAGTACCCGAATTTAAACTTATAAAACGCTAATATGAAGAAAAAGCTTTTATAAATGAGTTCATATTATGCTACGAGAAACTATTGACTACTCTTAATATTCTGTATGATTAAATTGTTTCATTTGACTATTTTGAAGGAAATGGCACCGACTACTCTACACACCTTGAATATGAGCGAAGAGGAATTTCGTGCCTTTCTTGCTTCAAACATAGCCGCAGTACAGGCCGCGCTACATACCAACAATAACTCTGAATCTAGCAATACAGCTAACGGCGCAAGAAATCGTGTAGGATGCTCCTACAAGGAATTCACTGCCTGCAAACCTTCAGAATTTGATGGGACTGAAGGACCAATCGGATTGAAACGGTGGACCGAGAAAGTTGAATCGGTGTTTGCCATAAGTAAGTGTGCTGAAGGAGACAAAGTTAAGTTCGCTACGCATACCTTCACAGGTATTGCGTTAACATGGTGGAATACCTATCTAGAGCAAGTGGGACAAGATGCTGCTTAGCGCTATCGTGGTCAGCATTCAAGCACTTGATGAACGAGAAGTACCGTTCCAGAACCGAGGTTAATAAGTTCAAGTCAGAACTTAGAGGGTTACGAACACAGGGATTCGATATTACTTCGTACGAAAGACAATTCACATAATTGTGCCTATTGTGTCCGAGAGCATTCGAAGATGAGGAAGAAAAGATCGACGCGTTTGTGAAAGGGTTACTGGAGAGAATCCAAGAAGATATAAGTTCACACGAACCTGCCTCTATACAAAAGGCATGTAGAATGGCTCACAAACTAGTGAACCAGATTGAGAGAAGAATTAAAGAACAGGTGGCCGAAGAGGCCAACGTGAAGTTAGTCAAAAGAAAGTGGGAGGAAAACGGTGATAAGAGTCACCAAAACAACAACAACTATCCCAACAATCGCAACATCAATCGCAACTACAACAAACGGCACAACAACAACAACAACAACAACTACAACAACAATCATCCCAACAATAATAACAACCGCAACAACAACAACAACAACAACAACAATCAGAAGCAGCTATGCCAAAGGTGTGAAAAGTATCACTCGGGGTTCTGCACCAAATTTTGCAACAAGTGTAAAAGAAATGGTGATAGCGCGGCGAAGTGTGAGGTCTACGGACCAGGGGTTAACAGAACGAAAGGAACAAATGGTGTCGGAACGAGTAATGGCGGAGCAAGTAGTGTCGGAGCAAGTTATGCCAATGTAGTTTGTTATAAATGTGGAAAACCGGGCCACATTATTAGAAATTGCCCGAACCAGGAGAACACGAATGGACAAGGCCGCGGAAGAGTTTTCAATATTAATGCGGCAGAGGCACAGGAAGAACCGGAGCTTGTTACGGGTACGTTTCGTATTGACAATAAATCTGCTTACGTTTTATTTGATTCAGGTGCGGATAGAAGCTATATGAGTAGAGATTTTTGTGCTAAATTAAGTTGTCCATTGACGCCGTTGGATAGTAAATTTTTACTCGAATTAGCAAACGGTAAATTAATTTCAGCAGATTATATATGCCGGAATCGAGAAACTAAACTGGGTAGCGAAATATTTAAGATTGATTTGATACCAATAGAGTTAGGGAGTTTTGATGTAATAGTTGGCATGGACTGGCTGAAGGAGATGAAAGCAGAGATCGTATGTTACAAAAATGCAATTCGCATTGTACGAGAAGAAGGAGAACCCTTAATGGTGTACGGAGAAAAGGGCAACACGAAGCTACATCTTATTAGTAATTTGAAGGCACAAAAACTAATAAGAAAAGGTTGCTATGCTATTCTAGCACATGTCGAGAATGTACAAACTGAGGAAAAGAGCATCAATGATGTTCCCGTCGCAAAAGAATTTCCCGATGTATTTCCGAAAGAATTACCGGGACTACCTCCACATCGATCTGTTGAATTTCAAATAGATCTTGTACCAGGAGCTGCACCAATAGCTCGTTCTCCTTACCAACTCGCACCCAGAGAGATGAAAGAACTGCAAAGCCAACTACAAGAACTATTAGAACGTGGTTTCATTCGACCAAGCACATCACCATGGGGAGCTCCTGTTTTGTTTGTCAAGAAGAAGGATGGTACATTTAGGTTGTGTATTGACTACAGAGAGTTGAATAAACTTACCATCAAAAACCGTTATCCACTGCCGAGAATTGACGACTTATTTGATCAACTACAAGGCTCGTCAGTTTATTCGAAAATTGATTTATGTTTTGGATATCATCAAATGCGAGTAAAGGAGGATGATATTCCAAAAACTGATTTTAGGACGCGTTATGGTCATTACGAGTTTATGGTTATGCCGTTTGGATTGACTAACGCACCAGCTGTGTTCACGGACCTTATGAACCGAGTGTGTGGGCCATATCTTGACAAGTTTGTCATTGTTTTCATCGATGACATACTTATTTACTCAAAGAATGATCAAGAGCATGAAGAACATTTGAGAAAAGTGCTAGAAGTATTGAGGAAAGAAAAATTGTACGCTAAGTTTTCAAAGTGTGCATTTTGGTTGGAAGAATTTCAATTCCTCGGTCACATAGTGAACAAAGAAGGTATCCAGGTGGACCCGGCAAAGATCGAAACCGTTGAAAAGTGGGAAACCCCAAAAACACCGAAGCATATACGTCAATTTTTGGGATTGGCTGGTTACTACAGAATATTCATCCAAGATTTCTCCAAAATAGCAAAACCTTGACTGCATTAACGCATAAAGGGAAGAAATTTGAATGGAAGGATGAACAAGAGAAGGCATTTTAGTTATTGAAGAAAAAGCTAACTACGGCACCTATATTGTCATTGCCTGAAGGGAATGATGATTTTGTGATTTATTGTGACGCATCAAAGCAAGGTCTCGGTTGTGTAATAATGCAACGAACGAAGTTGATTGCTTATGCGTCTAGACAATTGGAGATTCACGAGCAAAATTATACAACTCACGATTTGGAATTGGGTGCTGTTGTTTTTGCATTAAAGACTTGGAGGCATTATTTATATGGGGTCAAAAGTATTATATATACCGACCACAAAAGTCTCCAACATATATTTAATCAGAAGCAACTGAATATGAGACAGTGCAGGTGGATTGAATTGTTGAATGATTACGACTTTGAGATTCGTTACCACCCGGGGAAGGCGAATGTAGTAGCCGACAGTTTGAGTAGAAAGGACAGAGAACCCATTCGAGTAAAATCTATGAATATAATGATTCACACTAACCTTACTACTCAAATAAAAGAGGCGCAACAAGGAGTTTTAAAAGAGGGAAACTTAAAGGACGAAATACCCAAAGGATCGGAGAAGCATCTTAATATTCAGGAAGACGGAACCCGGTATAGGGCTGAAAGAATTTGGGTACCAAAATTTGGAGATATGAGAGAAATGGTACTTAGAGAAGCTCATAAAACCAGATATTCAATACATCCTGGAACGGAGAAGATGTACAAGGATCTCAAGAAACATTTTTGGTGGCCAGGTATGAAAGCCGATGTTGCTAAATACGTAGGGGAATGTTTGACGTGTTCTAAGGTCAAATCGAAGCATCAGAAACCATCAGGTCTACTTCAACAACTCGAAATCCTGGAATGGAAATGGGAAAACATTACCATGGATTTCATCACTAAATTGCCAAGGACTGCAAGTGGTTTTGATACTATTTGGGTAATAGTTGATCGTCTCACCAAATCAGCACACTTCTTGTCAATAAGAGAAGATGACAAGATGGGGAAGTTAGCACGATTGTATTTGAAGGAAGTTGTCTCCAAACATGGAATACCAATCTCTATTATCTCTGATAGGGATGGCAGATTTATTTCAAGATTCTGGCAGATATTACAGCAAGCATTAGGAACTCGTCTAGACATGAGTACTACCTATCATCCACAAACTGATGGGCAGAGCGAAAGGACGATACAAACGCTTGAAGACATGCTACGAGCATGTGTTATTGATTTCGGAAACAGTTGGGATCGACACCTACTGTTAGCAGAATTTTCCTACAACAACAGTTATCATTCTAGTATTGAGATGGCGCCGTTTGAGGCACTTTATGGTAGAAAGTGCAGGTCTCTGATTTGTTGGAATGAAGTGGGGG
Organism: Rutidosis leptorrhynchoides; assembly: GCF_046630445.1. Classification (NCBI taxonomy): domain Eukaryota; kingdom Viridiplantae; phylum Streptophyta; class Magnoliopsida; order Asterales; family Asteraceae; genus Rutidosis; species Rutidosis leptorrhynchoides. The sequence continues at coordinate 139,447,805 of NC_092339.1, forward strand.
ATAGACAGATTACGGGTCCGGAGATAATACAAGAAACTACCGAGGAGATCATCCAAATTCAACGACGATTGAAAACCGCCCAAAGTCGATAAAAGAGCTACGCTAACATTAAAAGAAAAGATATAGAATTTGAAATTGGCGAGATGGTCATGCTTAAAGTTTCACCTTGGAAAGGCGTTGTTCGATTTGGTAAACGAGGGAAACTAAATCCAAGGTATATTGGACCATTCAAGATTATTGAACGTGTCGGACCAGTAGCTTACCGACTTGAGTTACCCCAACAACTCGCAGCTGTACATAACACTTTTCACGTCTCGGATTTGAAGAAATGTTTTGCTAAAGAATATCTCACTATTCTGTTAGACGAAATTCAAATCAACGAAAAACTTCAATTCATTGAAGAACCCGTCAAAATAATGGATCATGAGGTTAAAAGACTTAAGCAAAACAAGATACCAATTGTTAAGGTTCGATGGAATGCTCATAGAGGACCCGAGTTCACCTGGGAGCGTGAAGATCAGATGAAGAAGAAATACCTGCACCTATTTCCAGAAGATTCGTCAACACCTCCAACTGCTTAAAAATTTCAGGACGAAATTTATTTAACGGGTAGGTAAGTGACCCGAACTTTTCCATGTTTATATATATTAAATGAAATTAAAATTTACATGATTAAGTGTTTCCAATGTGTTAATTAATCAAACTTGTTAAGACTTGATTAAATGAAATAAGTTTCATATAGACAATTGATCACCCAAGTTGACCGGCGATTCACGAACGTTACAAATTTGTAAAAACCTATATGTTGTGGTATATATAGACATATATATATGGTTGACATGAGATTATTATGAGTAAGTATCTCACTAAGTATATTAACAATTTGTGATATACATAAGAAATGAGATTACTAAGTTAAGAAACTCGAAATGATATATATAACGATTATCGTTATGATAACGTCTACTAAATACATATGTATCATATTAAGATATTGATAAACTATATTTAACATGATAAAATGATATTTAAATATATCATTAAGTGTGTTAACAATGAACTACATATGTAAAAACAAGACTACTAACTCAAGAATTACGAAACGAGACTTATATGTAACGATTATCGTTGTAACGACATTTAAATGTATATATATCATATTAAGATATATTAATATATCATAATATCATGATAATATAATAATTTAACATCTCATTAGATATAATAAACATTGGTTTAACAACATTTAACAAGATCGTTAACTTAAACGTTTCAAATCAACATTTACACGTAACGACTAACGATGACTTAACGACTCAGTTAAAATGTATATACATGTAGTGTTTTAATATGTATTCATACACTTTTGAAAGACTTCAATACACTTATCAAAATACTTCTACTTAACAAAAATGCTTACAATTACATCCTCGTTCAGTTTCATCAATAATTCTACTCGTATGCACATGTATTCGTACTCGTACAATACACAGCTTTTAGATGTATGTACTATTGGTATATACACTCCAATGATCAGCTCTTAGTAGCCCATGTGAGTCACCTAACATATGTGGGAACCATCATTTGGCAACTAGCATGAAATATCTCATAAAATTACAAAAATATGAGTAATCATTCATGACTTATTTACATGAAAACAAAATTACACATCCTTTATATCTAATCCATATACCAACGACCAAAAACACCTAAAACACTTTCATTCTTCAATTTTCTTCATCTAAGTGATCTCTCTCAAATTCTATCTTCAAGTTCTAAGTGTTCTTCATAAATTCCATAAGTATAGTTTCATAAAAATCAATAATACTTCCAAGTTTGCAAGTCTACTTCCCAGCTTTATAATCCATTCCAAGTAATCATCTAAGATCAAGGAACCTTTGTTATTTACTGTAGGTTATCTTTATAATTCAAGGTAATATTCATATTCAAACTTTGATTCAATTTTTACAACTATAACAATCTTATTTCGAGTGAAAATCTTACTTGAACTGTTTTCGTGTCATGATTCTGTTTCAAGAACTTTTAAGCCATCCAAGGATCCTTTGAAGCTAGATCTATTTTTCTCATTTCCAGTAGCTTTATCCAGAAAACTTGAGGTAGTAATGATGTTCATAACATCATTCAATTCATACATATAAAGCTATCTTATTCGAAGGTTTAAACTTGTAATCACTAAAAAATAGTTTAGTTAATTCTAAACTTGTTCGCAAACAAAAGTTAATCCTTCTAACTTGACTTTTAAAATCAACTAAAAACATGTTCTATATCTATATGATATTCTAACTTAATGATTTAAAATCGGAAAACACGAAAAACACCGTAAAACCGGATATACGTCGTTGTAGTAACACCGCTGGCCGTTTTGGGTTAGTTAATTAAAAACTATGATAACCTTTGATTTAAAAGTTGTTATTCTGGGAAAATGATTTTTCTTATGAACATGAAACTATATCCAAAAATCATGGTTAAACTCAAAGTGGAAGTATTTTTTTCAAAATGGTCATCTAGACGTCGTTCTTTCGACTGAAATGACTACCTTTACAAAAACGACTTGTAACCTATAATTCCGACTATAAACTTATAATTTTTCTGTATAGATTCATAAACTTAAGTTCAATATGAAACCATATCAATTGGATTCACTCAAAACGGATTTAAAATGAAGAAGTTATGGGTAAAACAAGATTGGATATTTTTTAATTATTTTAGCTACGGGAAATGTTTAACAAATCTATACAAATCATATCCTAGCTAACTTATATTGTATTATATATGTATTCTAATATATTATGTAATCTTGAGATACCATAGACACGTATGCAAATGTTTTGACATATCATATCGACCCATGTATATATATTATTTGGAACAACCATAGACACTCTATATGCAGTAATGTTGGAGTTAGCTATACAGGGTTGAGGTTGATTCCAAAAATATATATACTTTAAGTTGTGATCTAGACTGAGACGTGTATACACTAGGCCATGGATTGATTAAAGATAATATATATCGATTTATTTCTGTACATCTAACTGTGGACAACTAGTAGTAGGTTACTAACAAGGACAACTGACTTAATAAACTTAAAACAATAAAATGTATTAAAAATGTTGTAAATATATTTTGAACATACTTTGATATATATGTACATATTTGTTATAGGTTCGTGAATCGACCAGTGGCCAAGTCTTACTTCCCGACGAAGTAAAAATCTGTGAAAGTGAGTTATAGTCCCACTTTTAAAATCTAATATTTTTGGGATGAGAATACATGCAGGTTTTATAAATGATTTACAAAATAGACACAAGTACGTAAAACTACATTCTATGATTGAATTATCGAAATCGAATATGCCCATTTTTATTAATTCTGGTAATCTAAGAATTAGGGAACAGACACCCTAATTGACGCGAATCCTAAAGATAGATCTATTGGGCCTAACAAACCCCATCCAAAGTGCCGGATGCTTTAGTACTTCGAAATTTATATCATATCCGAAGGGTGTCCCGGAATGATGGGGATATTCTTATATATGCATCTTGTTAATGTCGGTTACCAGGTGTTCACCATATGAATGATTTTTATCTCTATGTATGGGATGTATATTGAAATATGAAATCTTATGATCTATTATTATGATTTGATAATATATAGGTTAAACCTATAACTCACCAACATTTTTGTTGACGTTTTAAGCATGTTTATTCTCAGGTGATTCTTAAGAGCTTCCGCTGTTGCATACTAAAATAAGGACAAGATTTGGAGTCCATGCTTGTATGATATTATGTAAAAACTGCATTCAAGAAACTTATTTTTGATGTAATATATTCTTATTGTAAACCATTATGTAATGGTCGTGTGTAAACGGTATATTTTAGATTATCATTATTTGATAATCTACGTAATGCTTTTAAACCTTTATCGATAAAATAAAGGTTATGGTTGTTTTAAAAATGAATGCAGTCTTTGAAAAACGTCTCATATAGAGGTCAAAATCTCGCGACGAAATCAATTAATATGGAACGTTTATAATCAATATGAAAGGGACATTTCATGAATTTCGAAATGAACATAGTTATTGTTCTAAGAAGGAAATTGTAATGGTACGATCTTGATTTGTCAAATTACCAGAATATCTGAAAAAATAGAACTATCACGAGGATATGTTCTTAATATGTAGAATGTAAGAGTCGTGTAACATGGCACATGATGACGTTATGGTCTGTGAATCGTCACGTTCCATTAGAAACTCAGCATGACTTACTGTAATATAATCACGTTGATCAGGTGTCATTATATTATACTAACTCATGCATCAGTTTTAAACAATACTTCAAGAACATTCATATTTTAAATTCGAATCTTTCAGAATTTAGAAACTAAAACAGTTCCCTTTCTGATGTAATACTGATATAGTGAAGAGATAAATGATTCCAGATAAGAATAGTTATGAAAATATCTTCAGAAATATCGAGGATATTTATAATGAAAGATACTATGATATCTTAGAATTTCTAATATCGATGGATGATGAAGAAGATTTGTCCGGAAAGGTTTAGAGTCAGGAGCAAGGTATTCGTTAATAACCTCAGCAGATACTGAATCATTTGGATTCTTTGAAGGCAGGTTTAGTATTTGTGATTTGTTCACAACCTCCTTCATGGTTTGCTCAATCCGTTTTCCAGTTCCAACTTTTATGAGCTTTGCAAACATACTATTCTTTATCATCAAACTTTTGACTGTTAAGGCAGTCTTCAGTTTTCACTGCTTCATTAGCTTTTTCAAAACTCAGAAAACTGATTCATAGGCTAAAGCGCTTTTCAGAAATTCAGAATTGAAGTTCGTAAATCCAGGAGATAGAAGTTATATATATATATATATATATATATATATATATATATATATATATATATATATATATATATATATATATATATATATATATATATATATATATATATATATATATATATATATATATATTTATATATATATGTATATGTATATGTATATATATGTATATATATATATGTATATGTATATGTATATATATATATATATATATTTATATATATAATTGTTGTCGTAGAATCGCTGAGAAATTCAAGATTATCGATTGATGCCTCCCGGTATTTGGTATGGTAATTATCGTTACAAGATGCCGATGAGTTCATGATAAGACTTCAATAGATAAATATAGTGATTTGTAGGAGAGATTTAAGCTAAAGAGCAACGAAGTTGTTAATATTGCAGAATATAAAAGGTTCCCTAGTAACAATAAAAGAGCAAGCACAGATATCAAGGTTATAATAAGGTTGATTCGAACGAATAATTGAAGTTAACTTGCAGGAGCTGTGACAAAACTGGCTATCTCGAACAGGAGTTGCAAAGTTATTTTCGGTAATAATAATGCTAAAAGAATTAGCACAGCTACATGTTAAACGTTTACTCAGTTTCCGAGAGTTTTTCATGTGTATAATTATATGCATCAATCTTTTCTTCCGTAGATAAAGTGTGGTTGGTTCATCCTCTCGATTGAGGTGTTTTCAAGAATCATGAAAGGTTTGAACGCGGATTGTAATCGTCAAGATACAAATGAGGTTTAAGATGAAATCAAGTGGAAAACTTGAAGAAATGTTTAGGTTCATATGTTATAATCAATATTTTAATTCATTTTAATTGTTCAATGTTAGTAGTCCACAGTTAGTAGTCCACAGTTACTAGTTCAATAATTCATATATAGTTTAATATATTATATTCGAATTAATTAATATGTGTCGTGACCCATTGTATACATGTCTCAGACTCGATCACAACTCAAAGTATATATATTATTTTAGAATCAACTTCGACCCTTTATATGCTAACTCGACCATTACCGCGATATAGAGTGACTTACGGTTATTCCAAATAATATATATATATATATGACGTCAATATGATATGTCAAAACATTGTATATGTGTCCCGATTTATCTGACGATATTTAAAGTGCGTAAAATAAATAACAAAAATTAAATGAGGATAAATAAAATTGTGAGAATTAAAATTGTGATAAATAAATTGCGATAATTAAATTACGAATTAGGAACAGTTAGCTGGAAACAGTTAGCTAGGAATAGTTAGCGTGGATGCTTAACAGAATTTCTCATAGTTAATTTGTTTGTTTCTAACAATTTTATTTTGTCCAATGTTTTCTTCATTATGCCACTTGTTGGATTCTGATAGGTCAAAATTCAAATATGAAATTGAATGAAAATGGTTATTCTGCGGTGAACGGATACGTATATCTGTGGATGTAAGTAGGATAGTAAATGACTGTTGAATTAGATTTGAAGAATGTACAGTGTAACTTATTAATGTGAAATCTAAATATTTCTCGGGTATTACCTACCCGTTAAAATATTCTCATCATTAACAGTTTGTACAAAAGAATTTTCAATTACAATCTTTATGAAAATATATATACATATATATTTTCTTCAGATGCAATCATGGATTTAATGAGTTAATATGATATTAATCTCATTTGATTTTTTAGTTGGAACTAGAATAAATAATCTCTAATACTTTAGAGATTTCATAATCGCCGCCTAATATTTTTCCAATGAAGTTATGAATTAATACTTCATCAGTTATTGTTATTGATACTCCTTGGTATCTATGGTGCGTATGACGTTGATGTCCGTGGGACATTTTGTGATGTTGAATCATGGGATGTGGATGTTGTGGATGGTGGTACTGGTTATGCTGCTGTTGCTGCTGATACTCGTAGATATTGCACCATATTCTCCAGAGTCACTATTAGAGCGCGAAGCTCGTTGACTTATTCTATTATACCGGTATGATTGTCGGTTCGGACGAGCGGACGAATAAGACCCAGAATTTGAGATAGTATATAATCACGACGAGATACTCTGGAAATGAGAGAGAAAATGGTATTACGAATAGGTTCTCAGGTAAGTGCTTCAGGTTCTTCGCCAAGAGGAAAATGTGGTGGATGGAAGGGATCACCTTCTTCTTGTCTCCAATGATTAAGTAGACTACGAACCCATCGCCAATTCATCCAGAATAGATGATGGCTGATTGGTTGATCCATTCCCGTCACACTGCTTTCGGAGCTCGAATGGAACTCCATATCAGAATCCGAGGCACTTGAACTAGTGGCGAGTTCCATTTCGTACGATTGAATAAAGGATTTTTCGATATGAAATGATTTCCAGCTATCGAATGGTATTCTAATTACATAGAATATCTATATATATAGAACAAAAGATTTCGTAGATTACGGAGGAATTTACGGAATATGTCTGGCAAAGTGTACAATAACATATACGCTAAGATATGATTTAGCAGATACGCTAAGATATGAATTTTGTCTATACACTATTCATGCAATCAATGCAGTAAGATGTGTCTAGACTAAGAATGATAAGCATGTAATTTCGACAAGAAATGATAAGCAAAACTTTTTGACATGCAGTTAAGGTCGAAGTCCAGACTCACTAATGCATCTTAACGACTATCTGTTAGACACACTAATGCAAGACCTGGTTCGCTAAGACCACCGCTCTGATACCAACTGAAAGGACCGGTTCATATACATTATAAATGATTCACAATAGTTGATTTCATTGCGAGGTATTTGACCTCTACATGATACATTTTACAAATATTGCATTCGTTTTTGAAAGACAAACTTTCATTACATCGAAAGTTGACAGGCATGCATACCATTTCATAATATTTAAACTATAAACTACTTAATAATAATCTTGATGAACACAATGACTCGAATGTAACGTCTTTTGAAATATCTCATGAATGACTCCAAGTAACATCTGTAAAATGAGCAAATGCACAGCGGAAGATTTCTTTAATACCTGAGAATAAACATGCTTAAAAGTGTCAACCAAAAGGTTGGTGAGTTCACTAGTTTATCGTAATCAATTATTTCCATAATTTTAATAGACCACAAGATTTCAAATATTTAACCGTACACATAACCTGTGTACAAAAATCATTCATATAGTGAACACCTGATAACCTATATTAACAAAAGGCATCAAAAATATCCCCAAGGATAAACAGAACCACTCGTCTGTAGAGATTAGACTGACAGAACCACTCGTCTGTAAAGATTAGACCGACAGAACCACTCGTCTATAGAGATTAGACCGACAGAACCACTCGTCTGTAGAGAACAGAACCACTCGTCTGTTAGAGAATTAATCTATTATTCGCTTCAATTAGTGGCAATTATAATAAACACTAATTCTTATGTTACCAAGCTAATAAAGGTGATATCTGGTATAAATCCAACTATAGAATGTAGTTTCAAGTACTTGTGTCTATTTTGTAAAACATTTATAAAAGCAGCACATGTATTCTCAGCCCAATATATATATATATATATATATATATATATATATATATATATATATATATATATATATATATATATATATATATATATATATATATATATATATATATATATATATTTTTTTTTTTTTTTTTGTAGTAAGAATATTCATTCGACTGAACCGAGCAATGCAGGGTTGGCCTTGGATTCACGAACTATTAGAGATAATTCACCAAATGATTAAGTTGACTAATGAAATCTTCTGTATTTTAGGATAGGATATGTCGATATCCTTTATTTGTATTAGTTGATCTATTTGATCTTTTCTATAACTCTTGTACATCTTATATTATAAATACAAGCCAAAGGCACAACTACAATTGGTGGATTAATCTTTTCTTACTTTCATATGGTATCAGCCTAAAACCTTGATCCAAAATTTTCTCCCGTATCCCCCTTCTGCCAATTCACCCATACGTTCAAACATCATCATGACTGGGTCTTCTTCTTCAAACCCTAGCATCGATGACTCCTCTCTCCCTTTTAAAACCATATTACATATGTTAACAATCAAATTAACATCTGCAAATTACTTGCTTTGGCGGCATCAGAGCATGCCTTTACTTTCATATCAAAATCTCACACCCTACATCGATGGAACTAAACCTCAGCCTCCATCGACTGTTCTTGTTGATGCGGTTTCTTCACCAAATCCAGATTTTATTACATGGCAGAAAGCGGATCAACTAGCTCTTTTAATTCTCCAATCGTCTCTATCTGAAGAGTCGATGTCAGTCATTCTGGGGCTGAAAACTGCATGCGATGTGTGGTCTTCTTTAGAATATCATTATAGTCACGATTCTCTGGACCAGATGCACACTCTTCGCGACAATCTTCATCAACTGCAGAAGAATACTTCATCAGTCTCCGAGTATGGTCAGAGATTTAAATCCTTATGTGATCAACTTGCCGCTATAGGACATCCTGTTGATGATCCTGATAAATGACATTAGTTTTTATGTGGTCTCGGTCCCACCTTTGAACACTTTTCTACTACGCAACGGGTCATCAAACCTCGTACTAAGTTTTGTGATCTTTTTGCCCAAGCCGAAAGTCATGAGATTTTTTTAAACACAGTCCATCCGCAATCTCCTGCTCCTGTTGCATTTACTGCTCGATCCATTCCTAATTTGGGTCGAGGAAATTCCTCTTATCGGGGAAAAGGCAGAGGGCGTGGGAGTAATTTTTCAGGTGGACGAGGGCGTGGGCATCATAGCCCTCGCTGTCAGTTATGTCGGACTTATGGTCATTATGCCTCGGCTTGTCCCGATCTTCAAAATTATGCTAACCGTACTCCATCTTTGGATGCAAACCTTGCACAGGCTTTTCACTCAAGTTGTCACGTTACAAACAATACCCCGGATTGGTATGTTGATTCCGGGGCTACGGCTCATATGACTCCTTCGCCTTCTACCTTTGCATCATCCACTCCGTATACAGGTAATAACCATGTTATGGTCGGTGATGGGAACAAGTTATCTATTACCCATCTTGGTTCTTTGTCTCTCTCTAATGATTTGCATCTCCTAGATGTACTTGTAGTCCCTTTTATTACTAAAAATTTACTTTCGATAAGTAAACTCACTAGTGATAATCCCGTTGATATACTTTTTTCTAATAATGAGTTTCTTATTCAGAACAGAAGAACCAGGGACGTTCTAGCCACGGGTCAGCGTAGTGGTGATCTTTATGTACTGGAGCGTGGACAAAAAACTTTTATTTCCCATCTTTCATCACGAAGGCTACATGGATCTTATGAACTTTTGCATGGTCGTCTAGGCCACGTTAATTTTTCTGTAATTTCATTATTAAATAAATTAGGCCGGTTATCGGTAACATCTATTTTACCTAAACCGAGTCTTTGTTCTAGTTGTCAACTTTCCAAAAGCAAACGTTTACCTTTTAATATTAATGAAAAACGTTCTTTTCATGTTCTTGATTTAGTGCATTGTGATTTATGGGGACCATCACCAGTTATATCTACACACGGTTATCGGTATTATGTCATCTTCATCGATGATCTTTCTCGGTTTACATAGTTCTACCCGCTTCGAACCAAAGCCGATTTTTATCGTGTGTTTTGTGACTTTATGCAGCTTGTTCAGACATAATTTAATAGCAAAATCAAAGTCTTTCAAAGTGATGGCGGCACTGAGTTTCTAAATGCTCAAGTTCGTGGTCTGTTATCTTTTAATGGCACTCATCATCAAATCTCCTGCCCACACACCCCGCAACAAAATGGGCGGGCTGAGCGCAAACATCGACACATCACTGAAACGGGGCTTTCTATGATGTTCAATGCAAATATTCCGGCATCTTTGTGGACCGATGCATTTAGCACCGCAACATTTATTATCAATCGTCTGCCCTCGACCACCTTGAAATCAAAGAGCCCGTATGAGCTTTTTTTTCATGTTACTCCTCAATATGATGTGGTTCGCACCTTTGGGTGTCGGGTGTTTCCATACTTACGAGACTATGCTCCTCACAAGTTAGCTCCGCGTAGCATCGCTTGCATTTTTCTGGGCTACAGTACTCAATATAAGGGCTACTGTTGTTTAGACACATCTACTGGACGCATATATCTTACACGTCATGAGCAATTTGATGAAACCTCTTTTCCCTATTCTAGGCAAAAGCATCCATCAGATCTTGCATCTTTAGCTTTTTCTACATTTTATGACTCGGGTATCCAATTGCCTTCCGCAACTTCAGATCATCTCGAGACACCACCTATGCCATCCACGGCCGAGATCACTCCCTGCTCTCTCTACCCTGATGAACAGCAGCCTCCTGTTTCTGTTCCAGTTTCTGCTGCAATACCCTCGGCTCAAATGCCAGCCACTACTTCATCGGGTACAAATGTTACATCTTCAACCATAGAGAGCACGCATCCGATGGTTACTCGATCCAGGGCTGGCATCTGCAAGCCTCGCTATATTGTTGATCTTGCTCACCTATCATCTACAGCTCTCCATCACGCATTACTTACTCAAACTGAACCAAAAGGTTACAAGACCGCTGCCAAGGATCCTGCTTGGTTCTCCGCCATGCGTGAAGAAATGGAGATTCTTCATCAAAATCGTACATGGGAACTTGTTCCCCGTCCTCCAAAGTCTAATGTTGTTGGTTCAAAATGGGTGTTTCGCACCAAATATTGTTCGGATGGCTCTGTCGATCGGTTAAAAGCTAGATTGGTTGCGCAAGGTTTTACTCAAATTCCTGGGATTGACTACTCTACTACGTTTAGTCCAGTCGTCAAAGCATCTACAGTCCGCATTGTTTTATCTTTGGCCACTCTTCAAAAATGGCCTCTACATCAGTTGGATGTCAAAAACGCTTTTCTTAATGGACACCTTACGGAGATGGTCTTTATGGAACAACCGCCCGATTTTATTGATTCTCGGTTCCCTTCTCATGTTTGCCGATTGAAAAAGGCATTATACGAACTTAAACAAGCACCTCATTCATGGTTCCAACGTCTTAGTCACTTTCTTACACGTGTTGGATTTACATGCAGTAGAGCCGATCCTTCACTTTTTATATACAAGCGGGGCTCACGACTCCTTTATCTACTAGTTTATGTTGATGACTTGATCCTTACAGGGAATTATGTCACATACATCAAGAAATTTATTGCTCAGCTCCATCATGAGTTTGCCATAAAGGACCTTGGTAAACTTAGTTATTTTTTAGGACTTGAGGTCACTTATACCAATACGGGTCTTTTTCTTAGCCAAACTAAGTATGCTCTGGATATTTTAACGCGTGCAGGCCTTCTGGATTCTAAACCCGTTGCAACACCTCTTGCTACATATGAGGTATTCACGACTCATGGTACTCCTTTTTCGGATCACACTTATTATAGATCATTGGTTGGTGCACTTCAATATCTCACAATTACTCGGCCTAATTTATCCTATGCCGTTAATCAAGTTAGCCAGTTTCTTCAAGCTCCTACTGAGCTTCACTTTAATGCTGTCAACGTATTTTATGATATGTTAAAGGCACCTTGGGTTATGGACTTACGTTTGATACTTCATCTGCTCCCTCTATCCTTGGTTATTCCGATGCCGATTGGGCACGTTGCATTGAAACCCGACGTTCAACATATGGCTATTCTATTTTTTTGGGTGGCAATCTTGTTTCCTGGAGTGCAAAGAAGCAACCCACGGTCTCCCGTTCTAGTTGCGAATCTGAATACCGTGCACTTGCTAATACTGCTGCTGAAACTGTTTGGATCACGCACCTTCTTAAAGAACTACATGTCCTCTCCCACGTTCGGCCAACTATATTATGTGACAACAAAAGTGCTCTTTTCCTTTCTCAGAATCCAGTTTCTAATAAGAGGTCCAAACACATTGATATAGATTATCACTTTATTCATGAACTTGTCTCCTCTGGGAAGTTATATACTCGGTTTGTGCCAACTGCATTCCAACTTGCTGACATCTTTACCAAGAGTTTACCACGACCGCTGTTTGAGTCCTTCCGTGCCAAGCTTCGGGTTGGTCCACCACCTCTTCACTTGAGGGGGGTATTAGAGATAATTCACCAAATGATTAAGTTGACTAATGAAATCTTCTGTATTTTAGGATAGGATATGGTGATATCCTTTATTTGTATTAGTTGATCTATTTGATCTTTTCTATAACTCTTGTACATCTTATATTATAAATACAAGCCAAAGGCACAACTACAATTGATGGATTAATCTTTTCTTACTTTCATACGAACCGATATCATTTATATATATGTTAACACACGTAATTGTAATCGAACAAATATACATATTATTATTATTATTGATATGATTTTTATATCAATAACTTATATATTTTATTACTTAATTAAATAACTCCATTTTATATATAAAAATATTAATATAGTTAATTTATATATATTAAATATCTTTTTATATGAAGATCATTTGTTTGTGAAATTAATAATTTGGATAATACTAATATTAGTAATAATAATGATACTATATAATATTATTGATAAAAGTAATAAGGATAATATTGTTAATAAGGATAATGATATTAATAATGATAATGATACTTTGTTGTATTATAATAATTATGATAACAATAGTTATAATAATTTTAATGATTCCCTTAACTTAAATTTTAATCATTTTCATAATAATATCAAAATTTCTATATTTGTAATCTTAATTGTATTACTAAAAATCTTTATATTCATATTCATAGTAATCATAATCTTCGCATTTAATTTCTTGACTTATAACTACAGTTTCTAAAATTTTACCATAACAACTTTTATTGTTAACGACATAATACAATTGTTATTAATATGTTTGTAATCATAGTAATTAATAATAACCATAACGATACAATTATAATAATACTAAAAATAATAACGTTAATAATATTAATACTAATAATATTAATAATGATAATAATATAAACTATCTTAATGTTAATAATAATAAGAAAAACAATGATATTAATATTTATATAATGATATTAATATTTATATTAATGATAATAATAACTTGTATTAATAACAATAATTAAACATAACAATAACAATAACAATAATAATAGTAACAATAATAATAATAATAATAATAATAATAATAATAATAATAATAATAATAATAATAATAATAATAATAATAATAATAATAATAATAATAATAATAATAATAATAGAATAAAAGTGTATACCCTTTAAAAAGCTTTTTTTAAAAATATCCCAGACCGGGCTCGAACCCGTGACCCCCGTTAACCCAAATCAACACTTAACCATCCAACTGCTTGCTTTCTTTCTAATAATACACTCAAAAATAAATATATTGAAACGCCCCGTCCTAATCCATCCGGACGAAGTCCATATCGATTATAAACGATTCGTAATAGTTGATTACATCGCGAGGTACTTGACCTCTAAATGATACATTTTACAAACATTGCATTCGTTTTTAAAAGACAAACTTTCATTTCATCGAAAGTTGACAGGTATGCATACCATTTCATAATATCCAACTATAAATGACCTAATCCGTCATTTACTTAATAATCTCTAATGAACTTCAATGACTCGAATGCAACGTCTTTTGAAATATGTCATGAATGACTCCAAGTAATATCCTTAAAATGAGCTAATGCACAGCGGAAGATTTCTTTCAAACCTGAGAATAAACATGCTTTCAAGTGTCAACCAAAAGGTTGGTGAGTTCACCAGTTTATAGTAATCATTTCATTTTCATCATTTTAATAGACCACAAGATTTTAAATATTATAAATCGTGCAGAAGTCCCATTCCAACTGCACAAAAAAATATCTTTCATATGAAGAACACCTGGTGAGGATTCAAAATATAATAGTAACCATCTGTGCCGGTCTTTCACCCCACGGCTGAATACGTGTGCCTTCAAAATATAGAACCTCTGTGCCGGTTTTTACACCCCACGGCTGAACATATGTTTATAAAATATAGGACAACCGGTGCCAAAATGTCGTAAATAATAAACCATCCACCCGGCTCGGGAGCTCATACGCTCTAACGGAAACCGGGGGCTAATGCATGTCATAATAATCAACCCCAATCCCAGATAATTCTCTCATAGAATGCAGTTAAGGTACTTGTGTCTATTGCGTCAAACATTTATAAAAGCGCATGTATTCTCAGTCCCAAAAATGTAAAGAGTAAAAAGGGAATCAAATGAAACTCACCATACTGTATTTTGTAGTAAAAATACATATGACGTCATTGAACAAGTGTAGGGTTGGTCTCGGATTCACGAACCTATATCATGTATATATATTAATACATGTCACATTTAATCTACTTAGTTTATTTATATTATCTAATGTATTAAGATTAATACCTTTATATATATATAGGATTATATTAAGATATGTTTTTATATAACTACTACTTT
The DNA here is from genome assembly GCF_046630445.1 of Rutidosis leptorrhynchoides. Taxonomy (NCBI): domain Eukaryota; kingdom Viridiplantae; phylum Streptophyta; class Magnoliopsida; order Asterales; family Asteraceae; genus Rutidosis; species Rutidosis leptorrhynchoides. Next base: position 139,463,164 of record NC_092339.1, read on the forward strand.
ATTTGGTAAAATAATATTTATAATGGAGAGTTGTAATATTTTTATAATAATAATGATACTAATAATAATAAATAATAGTAATGATAGCAAAAATGATAATAATAATAATAATATATAAAAATCTAGATAATGATAGTATTAATAATAATAATAATAATAATAATAATAATAATAATAATAATAATAATAATAATAATAATAATAATAATAATAATAATAATAATAATAATAATAATAATAATAATAATAAGAGTAATACTAATACTACCTCACATGAAAAAGCTCCAAAAAGAAAATTAATATCTTTGACTGGGCTCGAACCCAAGACCTCTCGCTTAACCGAAGACTTCCTTAACCATCGCTCCATTTATTTATTTTCTCTTTGATATTCGTTCTAATAATATGTAACACTTATTTTTCTATTTCCTAATTTCTTCCTCTTCTTTTCAAAAAGAAAAGAAAAAAATGCCACAGATAAGGATTGAACCTGCGACCTGCCATTAACCCAACACACTCTTCAAACCACCTGAGCTATATAGCTTTTCTGATATAATACCAGTTTAATTTCTTTTAACCTTTATTCCCAATTCATCTACTTCATTAAAATAAAGACCCATTTACAATCTTCATCTTCATTATATTGTCTTCGTTATTTTATGTATCATCATCTTAATCTAATCCTTATCATAATCATTATAAATTCATCATCTTATTCTATAGTAAACGTATCTATCTTCAATTAAACTCCTCGGGCCAGAGTTAAAATACAAACCCAAGTAATCACAATCCAAATAACTAATACGGCCCAAGAACAAGTCGTGTATTGGTTGTGGTTTAGGTTAAACGTCCAACCAAAAGAAATATTCAGAATCCATAGCTTCTATCATGACTTAGATAGGGTAACAAGGTGGGGTTTGGTTAATAATAAAAGGACAATTTTATGATAGCATGTGAATTATATAACTCAAACGAGTTGTCCAGTGCCTCAACTGGCGGCCACCATGTTCCCACTTCATTCCACTTGCACTTTATCACTAGCTTTATTTTATTTGAACATGTAAAAACAATTCCAAATGGGTGTGTCTCGGGCCACCACGGGAACCGAACAAAAGGAAGAGCAACATCACTTGATTTATCATTATTAAGTCTCCCACTCTTAATTACTTTATCTATTAAAACGAATAACAAAGATCAATGATATATCACGATTAGAATAACAAAGGGAACACAACCTTTGTTGTTCGAATGAAGTAGGAACCAGAAGGTAATCAAGCAGATTTTGCATATGTGATCATGATGGTTGTCTTATTCGGTTATAGAATAGAAAGATTATAACTAGGGGTGTTCTTGAATGGAAATAGAAATGGCTTAGTAGCAGCAACCTTTATCAACTAATGGGTTTGGCTTTCCATGGTGGTGGTGGTTGTTTGAGTTTTGCAAGATGGATAATGGCAGTTGCAAACAGGAACACAATCATATCAACAATAATAGGGAAGTGGTGGTGTGATAATGGGTGTTTGATAAAAAAAATGAGCAGAAGTAGTATGTTTGTATATGCTATTCGACAAAATCTGAACAGAAACAATTTTTGTGATGGTTTAAAAAGATGAAGGTGGTATGGTTGTGGTGTTAAACCGAATCAACAACTTTATTAACTAAAGGTGATCGAGAATAATATTAAATGGGTTTCTTTGCTTGAGTTGTTCGAATATTAGTATAGCAGCAGGTGGATGTTTGTTGGTTGATGAAATAGTCGATGGTGGTGATGTATTATAGGTTATGGGTGGTGATCGTGTATATGTATGAGATGGTGGATGTGGGTATTGTTTTGTAAAGATAAAGAGTGGTGATATTTGTTCATGGTTGTTGTGTGTTTGATTCGTAGGTGTACGTACCAATAGAAATAGAAAATAGCTCAATGGGAGGCTTCGGTGGTGTTAATAGTGGTTAATCAAGAAAAGAAAGGAAAATGCGTTAGTTGTTTTGATAGTGAATTGTTGATAGTGGTTTATAACAGATTATGAATTCTACATCAAATTATTGGAGCAGACAAATATATTAAAGTTGAGATTGACCCTAAACAGATTTTGTTTTGTTCTTGTTAAAAGGATTCGATTTACAGACAGGACCAATAGTGCAGATAGCGATTTAAAACTAATCCAACTTCTAAATTCGTGAAGTAATCATAAATAGATATCAATAAAAAAGAATTTTATTAATTTTAAATAATAATGATTATAATTTTTTTAATAATAATAATTAATAATCTACATAAAAATAATACTAATTTCCTATTATAAATATTTATATTACATATATTACATATATGTATATGTATATCCCTTCATGCATATATATATATATATATATATATATATATATATATATATATATATATATATATATATATATATAATTTGTAAATCTTGTTAATTACAAATATAAATATATTAATACTATTAATATTACAATAATAATATTACTAATAATAATAAAATTATTGATGAAGGATCTAGTAGTGATAATTGATAATATTAATACTAACAATAATGATAATTTAAAATGAAAGTATTGTTTAGTAATATTAATCGATTATATTCGAACTTGTAATTTAAGTTTATTTATTAATGTTATATGCAAACATATATTAGATATCTAATATTTATACATTATATGTATATTTGTATGTGTATATTTTAGTAATTATTTATAGAATTCATACACACTTATATTTATATATATGTATATATATATTTATTTACAAACAATTGTTCGTGAATCCTCGGAACCAGTCAAAGGTAATTGAATCCATGTAAACAGTTCAAAAGTTTTGTGACTCAACATTACAGGCGTTGCTTATCGTGTTGGAACATATAAAGATTAAGTTTAAATTTAGTCGGAAATTCCCGGGTCGTCACAGTACCTACCCGTTAAAGAAATTTCGTCCCGAAATTTGAGTGAGGTGGTCATGGTTAACAATAAAAATGTTTTCATGACGAATATGAGTTGATAAATAGACTGTTATTATCATTGAATAACATGGATAAAATGATTCGATTAATCGAAGCGTATGAATGAAGTAACCACAAAAGATCGAGATGAAGAAATGGAGATTTTCCATAACTTTTGACGTAGTCGCGATTTAATTCCGAAATTCAAGGGATTTAAAGAAAATCTTCGAAATCTAAGAGATTTGATTCTTCGGCGAATAAGGAGATTAAGATCTCTATAATTAAATACGGTGATCTGCCTCGATTACTCTGTCTGATATTTCCATTATAAATTAAACTCCTCCCTTCCATTATTCTCACCATTCCTATACTTCCTCTCTTAGTTCATACATCCAAAAGATTGTGAAAATGCTTAGTCCAGTTCTAATCCCTAATATTTTCCTAATTATTATTTCTGTTATCCTTCTTTTCAATCTTCCATTAGAAGAATCTGTTTACTTCTACTATTACCTTGGGGTGATACTATTCTTAATTATACCGTGTCTTTATATTACTATTCCTATTAATATCCACGGTTTGTAACTTCCGTGTTGTTATTGGGCTTTATATTTTATCTTATATTTCAATGTCCCTACTTCTGTCTCTTATAATTATTGTCATCCACAGTTAATGCGCGCTCTTATTTGCTGCGATTTATTCCCCCTTTTTATTTCGGAGCTTCATGCTTTTGTTTACTTTTCTCAAGTAATGGTCCAGAATTCATAGGTATAGAGTTTCGAATTATCGTAATATACAAGGTAGAAAGGAAAGGTAGTAGTACGATTTGTTTTGTCAAATTACATGAATCACTGAGAATAGAACTATCAAGAATATATTTTCTTGATATGTTCAGAAGTTAAGCAGAATAAAAGAGTTATGTAACATGGCACATGATGACGTTATGATCTGTGAATCATCACGTCCCACTAGAAACTCAGCATGACTCACTGTAATATAATCACGTTGATCAAGTGTCATTATATTATACTAACTCATGCATCAGTTCCCAACATTACTTCAATAACATTCATATTTTAAGCTCGAAAGTTTACAGAATATAGAAACTAACATTTTCTATATGATGTAACACTGATAGCAAGAAGAGATTTAATGATTTCAGATAAGAATAGTTATAAAAATATCTTCAGAAATATGGAGGATATTTATAATGAAAGATACGATGATATCTTGGAATTTCTGAATCAAATTGTGATGAAGAAATTCATTCACGATGATTTAGAGCGATTTAGGAGCAAGGTATTCGTTAAAGATTTCATCAGAAATAGAATCATCAGGATTCTTTTATGTACAAGTTTAGTCCTTGTTCAGAGTCTCTTTCATGATTTGCTCAATTCAATTTTTTTTTTCTCGGTATCAAAGTCTTTGAGCTTTTCCAACACTCCATTCTTTATTATCAAACTTTTGACTGTTAAGGCAGTCTTCAGTTTTCATTGCTTCGTCAGCTTTTTTTAAACTCAGGAAACTGATTCATAAGCTAAAGCGCTTTTCAGAAATTCAGAATTGAAATTCGTAAATACAGGAGATAGAAGTTATATATATATATATATATATATATATATATATATATATATATATATATATATATATATATATATATATATATATATATATATATATATATATATATAAATTATTGTCATAGAATCGCTGAGAATTTTGAGATTATCGATTGATTCTTTCTGGTACTTGGTGTGGTAATTATCGCTACAAGATACCGATGAGTTCATGATAAGACTTCAATAGATAAATATATTGATTTGTCGTAGAGATTTGAGCCAAAGAGCAACAAGGTTGCTGGTACGTCTGCTGTAATCAGATAGAATATAAAAGGTTCTCCGGTAGCAATAAAAGAGCACACAAATAAATCAAGGTTATAATAAGGTTGTTTCGAATGAAAAGTCAAAGTTGACTTGATGGAGCTGTGACAAAATTTGCTAATTTGAAAAGAGATTGCAAAGTTATTTTGGGTAATAATAACACTAAGAAATTAGCATAGCTACGTTTTAAACGTTTTCTCAGTTGCCGAGAGTTTCTCAGGTGAATAGATATATGCATCAATATTTTCTTCCGTAGATGAAGTGCGGTTGGTTCATCCTCTCGATTGAGGTATTTTCAAGAATCATGAAAGGTTTGAACGCAAATTGGAATTGCCAAGATACAAATGAGGTTTAAGATGAAATCAAGTGGCAAACTTGAAGAGATGTTTAGTTTCATATATGATAATCAATATTTTAATTCATTTTTAATTGTCTAATCTTGATAGTCCACAGTCGATATTCCACAATTAACAGTCCAATAATTCATATATAGTTTAATTTATAATATTTGAATTAATTAATACGTATCGTGACTCGTGTACATGTCTCAGACTCGATCACAACTCAAATTATATATATTATTGTAGAATCAACATCAACCCTGTATAGAGAACTCGATCATTACTGCATATAGAGTGTCTATGGTTATTCCAAATAATATATATAAATGCGTCGATATGATATGTCAAAACCTTGTATACGTGTCCCGATATATAAAGTACGTAAAATAAATAACAGAAATTAAATAACGATAAAGTGCGTAAAGTAAATAACAGAAATTAAATGATGATAAATAAAATTGCGAGAATGTAAATTGCGATAATTAAATTGCGATAAATAAAATGTAATCAGCTAGCTAGGAACAATTAGCTAGGAATAGTTAGCGTGGATTCTTAACAAAATTTCTTATAGTTAATTTGTTTGTTTCAAACAAATTTTATTTTGTCCAATGTTTTCTTCATTATGCCACTTGTTGGATTCTGATAGGTCAAAATCCAAATATAAAATTGAATGAAACAGTTATTTAGTGATGAACGGATATGTATATCTGTGGATGTAAGTAGGATAGTAAATGACCGTTGAATCGGACTCGAAAAATGTACAGTGTAACTTATTAATGTGAAATCTAAATATTCCTCTGGTATTACCTACCCGTTAAAATATTTTCATCATTAACAGTTTGTACGAAAAAAATTTCAATTACAATCTTTATGAAAACATATATACATATATATTTTCTTCAGATGTAATCATGGATTTAATGAGTTAATATGATATTAAACTCATTCAATTTACCATTAGAACAAGAATATATAATCTCTAAAACATTAGAGATTACATAATTGCCATGTCGAACGAAGATAAATGATGTAGAACGATTCGTAGAACGATGATTATACTCGAGGTACAGGATGAGATTTTGAGGCATGTGTAATGACCCGTCCTTATCCACCAGGACGAAGTCATCAACATTTGGTCCCATTACGATGTTCGACTCCAAATAATGTCCTTAAAATGAGCAAATACACAGCGGAAGACTTAATTCGTACCTGAGAATAAACATGCTTAAAAGTGTGAACCAAAAGGTTGGTGAGTTCATAGGTTTATCGTAAACAATCATTTTAATATTTTAATAGACCACAAGATTTCATAATCATAAATATAATACACTCGCAAGTGTATGTAAAGCATTCTAAGTGGTTAAGCACTTGGTAACCATACTTAACTATTAATCAACGTCGCATATTCCCTTTATTATAAAATCTCACTACACCGTACCAAGTGTAACCTACAAAACGAAGTACTGTGCAACCGTTGAATACTGGTCGTTCAGTCCGGTTGGGGTTGTCAGGCCCGATAGATCTATCAACAGGATTCGCGTTTACAATACCACATGTAAATAGTAGTTACCAAGCTACAGGGAAGTATGCCAGTGGTACAACTCAACGTAGAATATATTTTTAAGTACTTGTGTCTATTTCGTAAACATTTATAAAAGCAGCGCATGTATTCTCAGCCCAAAAATATATATTGCAAAAGCGATTAAAAAGGGAGCAAATGAAACTCACCTAATGTATTTTGTAGTAAAAAATACATATTACGACATTAAACAATGCAGGGTTGGCCTCGGATTCACGAACCTATATCATGTATATATATATTAACACATTGTAATATTAATCAACTAGGTATATATATATTTTATAATATGTATAGATTAATATCCTTATTATTTGTTATAATACTTATGTGATATATATACTTTAATATATATAATATTAATATAAATAATATTATATTGGTTAATTTATTAAAATCTAATATTAATATACTTATGATATATGTAACAATTATATATATTTTTATATAGATAACTTTTGTAAAAATAATAATTATAATAATAATAAAATAATGATAATAATAATAATAATTAGATTTGAAAATAATAATAATAATAATAATAATAATAATAATAATAATAATAATAATAATAATAATAATAATAATAATAATAATAATAATAATAATAATAATAATAATAATAATAATAATAATAATAATAATAATAATAAGAAAGAGGACCACCTTTAAAAGCTTTTTTTTTCTAAAAAAAATGCAGTAGATAAGGCTCGAACTCAAAACCTCTCGCTAAACCGCTAACACCCCAAACCGTTCCTCTGCCATAACATTTCTGTTTTAATAACCTCCTTAAACTCTTGTAACTGTTCGATTCTGTTTCTTCTTCTTCATCTTTTAAAATTCAAAACTCAATTCATCATCTTCTACATACCTCAATATCTAGCTTATCATCAATAATCATAATCATGATCATCATAACAATGTACCATCCTCATCATCGTTATCAGATACATAAAATCACGATTATCATAATACTTCGATCACGATTATCATTTTATGTGTCATCTATCTCTACCATCATAATATCATCATTAAATCATAACTTAGACTATCACATATCATTATCATATAATCACAACTATACTCATTTTATCATTAACAATCTTATCATCGCCTTCACTTTATCTTCGATCCAGTTAATAGATAATAGGAATAGAATTAAAAGTCAAATAGCAGTAGCAACGGCTCTAGAAAAATGGGTGATGTTAATCGCCAAAATGGAAACAGAAGGCATGCATCTGTTAGATGTTCGATGATGAGGATTATTCTGGGTTTAGGAGAATTAAAACGAAAGTATGCAGCAACCTGCGGTTTGGGTTTACGCTGAAACAGGAACCAAAAAAAGTTGCTAAGGCCCAATATGCAAAGTAACTTCATTTAACGGCCCATCTATGATCTAACGATATTATTTGCTCAGTTTGTATTTAAAATAAAAAAAAAATGATTCACAAGGTTCGTTGAATATGGAATCCAAAGTACCCGACCCCATCATCCCATTATCATATACCAACTTGTTCATCATTATTATCTTCATTCTATATTTTTTTTACATTGACCCATCATTATTCTCGTGGACATCCTATCAGTTCATCATCATTCTATTTGCTGTTACAGGTACAGAATTGGAAGCGGTAGCAGCCTGTTTTTAGTTACTATTGAGTTTCGAACGGTAAAATAGATATTAGAAGCAGCCATCAGAAGTACACGGAGAAGGTTAGTTGGTGTGGTTTTAATAATAACTGTTGATAGCCATAAAATGGTTATAACAATACCGAACAATAGGATATGCAGCTGTGTTGTGGGTTGTTTGATAATAACAGAAAACAGGAAGTACGTTGCATTAAACGATGGGTATTAAATAGTAGTGGCAGGGTAAATCCTTTGAAGACCGTGGTGGTTGTAATGATGCTTGTGGATCTCATCAAACTAAAATAGGAAGATGAACGCAGGAAAAGCAGTGATAGAAATTAATCGATAATAAATTCACGATGGTGTTGATTGTAGTTCGAAGGTGGTGGTGTTTGTTTTGAGGTATATGATGTCAACAGGAGAACTGGAAATATCGATTATCATAAGATGGTTTTGGTTGTTCTTGGTGTAAAGGTGGTAGTGGAGGTGACTATCAGTGATGTGGGGTGGCGTAGAGATGGTGAGGATGGGTTTGAGTTACAACCGGGAGCAACAGTAGCAGCACTCACAATGGTTTATGGTGGTTTAGTGATGGTTGATTGAATTTAAACAAGGTTAGTAGCTGAGCAGAAGCAGTTGAGATGTGGAGATTTAAATGGGTTTGTTTTCGAGTTCACAAGGAAGGAGTAAGAATAAGAAAGAGAGGGAAGAGAGAGTGATGGTCTTGAACAATTAATCCATACATTAAGTCAATTGAATTATTATATAGTCAAATTTTAACACAGTTTAATCGATCCTTGGAGAAGAGAAATGAAATAATAATAATAATAATAATAATAATAATAATAATAATAATAATAATAATAATAATAATAATAATAATAATAATAATAATAATAATAATAATAATAATAATAATAATAATAATAATAATAATAATAATAATAATAAAGGAAAAGTGGAAAACGATGTCAAACAGAATTTGGTGTTATCTGTGATTGCAATTGATTCTGGTAACGCAATTGGAGACCAAATACCTAATCAGATATAGTGGGATCGAGATGCATAATGGATTTAGTAAAAGTAGTTTATTATGATTTTATATAAATGATATTTATAATTGTATTATTTAAAACACTAATTAATAATAATTACATTAATAATAATAAATAATCATAATAATGATCAAAATTATAATAATAATGATATTAATAGTCATAATAATTATTATTATTAGTGATGCAAATAATAATACAAATAATACTGATGTTATTATGTTGATAATAATAATAACAATATAATAACTTATACATCTTAAATTTCATATCTATATACTATATATTAATAATATAAATAATTAATGTTAATCTCAATATTAATAATAAGAGTAAAAATAATAACGTTGATATAATTCTATATTTAAAATTATATTTATACTTAGTATATTACTTTTACACATGTCATTTTTAATATATATATATATATATATATATATATATATATATATATATATATATATATATATATATATATATATATATAACTTTTTCTGAATATTTAATATTTATTCTTTATATATATATTTTCACATATTTATGTAAGCACAATTGTTCGTGAATCGTCGGGAGTAGTCAAAGGTCAAATGTATACATGAACACAGTTCAAAGTTTTTGAGACTTCAACATTATAGACTTTGCTTATCGTGTCGAAATCATATAAAGATTAAGTTTAAATTTGGTCAGAAATTTCCGTAAATTTGGTCGGAAATTTCCGGGTCGTCACAGTACCTACCCGTTAAAGAAATTTCGTCCCGAAATTTGAGTGAGACGGTCATGGCTAACAATAAAAATGTTTTCATGACGATTATGAGTTGATAAATAGAGTTTTATCACCATTGAATAATTTGGATAAATCGATTCGATTACTTGGAGCGTACGAGTGAAGCTATCACAAAAGATCGAGATAAGGTAATAGATATTAGTCTTTATTTTTGACGTAGTCATGGTTGAATTTAGAAAAATAAGGTTCGTCTTAACTTTTGACGTTGTCTTGGTTGAATTTCGGAATTCAAGGGAGTCAAAGAAAATCTTTGAAATCTAAAAGATTTGATTCTTCGGCGAATAAGGAAATTAAGATTTCTTCAATTAAATGCAATGATCTGCCTCGATTGCTCTGTCGGATATTTCCATTATAAATTCACTTTCTTCGTTCCATTAATTTTTCACCATTCCTATACTTTCTTTCTTAGTTCATACATCCAAAAGATTGTGAAAATGCTTAATCCAGTTCTAATCCTTGTCCTTATCCTTACTATCACAACAATCAGTCTCCTTTTCCAACTTCCACCGGAGGAATCTGTTTTCTTCTACTTCGCCCTTGGGGTTATAGTGTTTTTAATTCTCCCGTGTCTTTATGTTGCAATAAACATTGATATACACGGTTTGTAATTTCCGTGTTGTTATTGGGCTTTATATTTTCTCTTATACTTTGAAGCTCTATGCTTTTGTTTTCTCTTCCCGACTTCAAGTCAAGCGAATAATGGTCCAGAATTTGTAGATATAGAATTTCGAATGATTATAATGTTCTAAGCAGGAAGAAACGTGATAGCACGATTTGATTTTCAAATTTATCAAAATTACTGAAGATAGAACTATCAAGAATATATTCTTCTTGATATGTTTGGAGGTTATGTAGAATAAAAGAGTTATGTAACATGACACATGATGATGGTATAATCTACTGTGAACCATCATCACATTTCATTAGAAACTCAGCATGACTTACTGTAATATAATCACGTTGGCCAAGCGCATTATATTATACTAACTCATGCTTCAGTTCCCAACACTTCTCCACAATTCATTCCTAATTTATACTTAGACTTTACAGAAGTTTCCAATATAATGGAATACAGAAATACAAAGAGGTAGATAATTTCGGACAAGAATATTTATGAAAATATCCTCAGAAATATCGAAGATATTTATGATGATATTTTGAAATTTCTAAGTTCAAAGGTTGATGAAGAAAAATTTTCGGCAAGATTTTAACATGAGTTCGAAGCATGATATTCTCTAAAGATTTCATCGGATCCAGAATTTCATGGATTCTTTGAATATAGGGTTGGTCTTTGTATTTATCCTTGGTCTCCTTCATGGTGTGCTCAATCTGATTTTCAGTACCAAATTTTCTATCGAGCGTTCCTAACACTTTCTCCTTTATCATCAACTTTTGGCCATTAAGACCATCTACAACATACTGCTTCGTCATCATTTTCAAAGTTAACGGATCTGGGTCATCGGTTATCAAAATGAGGTGGTTTCAGGAGAATTGTGTTTTTAGATGATTAAACGCTGATGGTAATATGGTGGAATATAAAAGGTTCCCCAGTAACAATAAAGAGTACACATATATATCAAGGTTATAATAAGGTTGTTTCGGATGAAAAGTCGGAGTTAACTAGCTGGAGCTGTGACAAAATTTGCTACTTTGAAAGAGATTACCAAATTACTTTGGGTAATAATAACACTAAAGGAATTAGCACAGCTACGTGTTAAACGTTTACTCAGTTTCCGAGGGTTTTTCAAGTGCATAACTATATGCATCAATCTTTTCTTCCGTAGATGAAGTGTGGCTGGTTCATCCTCTCGATCGAGGTGTTTTCAAGAATCATGAAAGATTTGAACATGGATTGGAATCGTCAAGATTCAAATGAGGTTTAAGATGAAATCAAGTGGCAAACTTGAAGAATTTTTTAGTTTCATATGTTATAATCAATATTTTAATTCATTTTTAACTGTCCAATATTGATAGTCTACAATCGATAGTCCACAGTTAACAGTCCAATAATTAATATATAATTTAATATATAATATTCGAATTAATTAATACGTATCGTGACCCGTATATGTCTCAGACTCGATCACAACTCAAATTATATATATTATTTGAGAATCAACCTCAACCCTGTATAGCTAACTCCCGCATTACTGCATATAGAGTGTCTATGGTTATTCCAAATAATATATATAGATGCGTCGATATGATATGTCAAAACCTTGTATACGTGTCCCGACATTTAAAGTGCGTAAAATAAATAACAGAAATTAAATGACGATAAATAAAATTGCGAGAATTAAAATTGCGATAAATAAAATGCGATAAATAAATTGCGATAAATAAAAGGAAATACGGAATTAAGAGTCAGCTAGGAACAGTTTGCTAGGAATAGTTAGCGTGGATTCTTAACAAATTTTCTCATAGTTAATTTGTTTATTTCTAACAAATTTTATTTTGTCCAATGTTTTCTTCATTATGCCACTTGCTGGATTCTGATAGATCAAAATCCAAATATGAAATTGAATGAAAAGGGTTATTCTGTGTTGAACGAATACGTATATCGGTAGATGTAAATAGGATAGTAAATGATTGTTGAATCAGATTCGAAAGAATGTACAGTGTAACTTATTAATGTGAAATCTAAATATTCCTCGGGTATTATCTACCCGTTAAATTATTTTCACCATTAACAGTTTGTACGAATGAATTTTTAATTACAATCTTTACGAAAACATATATACATATATATTTTCTTCAGATATAATCATGGATTTAATGAGTTAATATGATATTAAGCTCATATGATTTTCGGTTTGAGCTAGAATATGTAATCTCTAAAACTATTAGGAACCACATATTCTTCGCAGAATATCAATGAAGTTATGGATCAATACTTCATCTTTCATTGTTGTTGGTACTCCTTGGTATATATGGTGCGTATGATGTTGATGTTTGTGGTAAAGATTTTGATATTGAGATGTGTGATGTAGATATTGATGTTGGTGGTGGTGATGATACTGTTGATGTTGTTGATGGTGGTACTGGTTATGCTGTTGGTGCTGCTGCTGGTGTTTGTAACCTTTGCACTATATTCTCTAAAGCCACTACCCGAGCGCGAAGCTCGTTGACTTCTTCTATTATACCGAGGTGACTGTCGGTTCGGACGAGTGGATAAATAAGATCTAGAATTTGGTATAGTATATAATCGTGACGAGATACTCGGGAAATGAGAGAGAAAATGGTGTTTCGGACAGGTTCGCCGGTAAGTGCTTCAGGTTCTTCACCCAGAGGTGAATTCGGTTGGTGGAAGGGATCACCTTCTTCATGCTTCCAACGATTAAGTAGGCTACGAACCCATCAGATGAATTGGGGATGGCTGATTGGTTGATTCATTCTGGTGGCACCGCTTTCAAAGCTTAGGTGAATATCCATGTCGGAATAGTTGTCGGAGTAACTATCGGAATAGCTATCGAAATCTGAGGGACTCGAACTGGTTAAGGGATTCATCTCGTACAATCAGATGAAGGATTTTTGATAAGAAATAGATCATAGGATGTAGATTAGTACCCAGCAATACATAATTTACATATGCATATATAATACTAAAATCCCATAAGTTACGAAGGAATCTACGGAAGCTATCAGGCAACAGTAACAATAACAGATACGCTAAGGTATGAATTTTGTCTATACACTGTTCATGCAATCATGCAGTAAGATGTGTCTAGACGAAGAATGATAAGTAAATGATTCCCTAAGAATGATAAGAAGGTAATTTTCGACACGAAATGATAAGCAAAACTTTTGACATGCAGACACGGTCGAAGTCCAGACTTACTAATGCATCCTAACGACTTATCAGTTAAACACACTAATGCAGACCTGGTTCGCTAAGACCATCGCTCTGATACCACCTGTAACGACCCGTCCTTATCCACCAGGACGAAGTCATCAACATTTGGTCCCATTGCGATGTTCGACTCCAAGTAATGTCCTTAAAATGAGTAAATGCACAGCGGAAGACTTAATTCGTACCTGAGAATAAACAATGCTTAAAAGTGTCAACCAAAAGGTTGGTGAGTTCATAGGTTTATCGTAAACAATCATTTCAATATTTTAATAGACCACAAGATTTCATAATCATAAATATAATACACTCACAAGTGTATGTAAAGCATTCTAAGTGGTTGAGCACTTGGTAACCATACTTAACTATTAATCAACGTCGCATATTCCCTTTATTATAAAATCTCACTACACCGTACCAAGTGTAGCCTACAAAACGAAGTACTGTGCAACCGTTGAATACTGGTCGTCCAGTCCGGTTGGGGTTGTCAGGCCCGATAGATCTATCAACAGGATTCGCGTTTACAATACCACATGTAAATAGTAGTTACCAAGCTACAGGGAAGTATGCCAGTGGTACAACTCAACGTAGAATATATTTTTAAGTACTTGTGTCTATTTCGTAAACATTTATAAAAGCAGCGCATGTATTCTCAGCCCAAAAATATATATTGCAAAAGCGATTAAAAAGGGAGCAAATGAAACTCACCTAATGTATTTTGTAGTAAAAATACATATTACGACATTAAACAATGCAGGGTTGGCCTCGGATTCACGAACCTATATCATGTATATATATATATTAACACATTGTAATATTAATCAACTAGGTATATATATATTTTATAATATGTATAGATTAATATCCTTATTATTTGTTATAATACTTATGTGATATATATACTTTAATATATATAATATTAATATTAATAATATTATATTGGTTAATTTATTAAAATCTAATATTAATATACTTATGATATATGTAACAATTATATATATTTTTATATAGATATCTTTTGTAAAAATAATAATTATAATAATAATAAAATAATGATAATAATAATAATAATTAGATTTGAAAATAATAATAATAATAATAATAATAATAATAATAATAATAATAATAATAATAATAATAATAATAATAATAATAATAATAATAATAATAATAATAATAATAATAATAATAATAATAATAATAATAATAATAATAATAATAATAATAATAATAAGAAAGAGGACCACTTTTAAAAGCTTTTTTTTTCTAAAAAAAATGCAGTAGATAAGGCTCGAACTCAAAACCTCTCGCTAAACCGCTAACACCCCAAACCGTTCCTCTGCCATAATATTTCTGTTTTAATAACCTCCTTAAACTCTTATAACTGTTCGATTCTGTTTCTTCTTCTTCATCTTTTAAAATTCAAAACTCAATTCATCATCTTCTACATACCTCAATATCTAGCTTATCATCAATAATCATAATCATGATCATCATAACAACGTACCATCCTCATCATCGTTATCAGATACATAAAATCACGATTATCATAATACTTCGATCACGATTATCATTTTATGTGTCATCTATCTCTACCATCATAATATCATCATTAAATCATAACTTAGACTATCACATATCATTATCATATAATCACAACTATACTCATTTTATCATTAACAGTCTTATCATCACCTTCACTTTATCTTCGATCCAGTTAATAGATAATAGGAATAGAATTAAAAGTCAAATAGCAGTAGCAACGGCTCTAGAAAAATGGGTGATGTTAATCGCCAAAATGGAAACAGAAGGCATGCATCTGTTAGATGTTCGATGATGAGGATTATTCTGGGTTTAGGAAAATTAAAACGAAAGTATGCAGCAACCTGCGGTTTGGGTTTACACTGAAACAGGAACCAACAAAAGTTGCTAAGGCCCAATATGCAAAGTAACTTCATTTAACGGCCCATATGTGATCTAACGATATCATTTGCTCAGTTTGTATTTAAAATAAAAAAAAATTATTCACAAGGTTCGTTGAATATGGAATCCAAAGTACCCGACCCCATCATCCCATTATCATATACCAACTTGTTCATCATTATTATCTTCATTCTATATTTTTTTTACATTGACCCATCATTATTCTCGTGGACATCCTATCAGTTCATCATCATTCTATTTGCTGTTACAGGTACAGAATTGGAAGCGGTAGCAGCCTGTTTTTAGTTACTAGTGAGTTTCGAACGGTATAATAGATATCAGAAGCAGCCATCAGAAGTACTCGAAGGAGGTTAGTTAGTGTGGTTTTAATAATAACTGTTGATAGCCATAAAATGGTTATAACAGTACCGAACAACAGGATATGCAGCTGTCTTGTGGGTTGTTTGATAATAACAGAAAACAGGAAGCACGTTGCATTAAACGATGGGTATTAAATAGTAGTGGCAGGGTAAATCCTTTGAAGACCGTGGTAGTTGTAATGATGCTTGTGGATCTCATCGAACTAAAACATGAAGATGAACGCAGGAAAAGCAGTGATAGAAATTAATCGATAATAAATTCACGATGGTGTTGATTGTAGTTCGAAGGTGGTGGTGTTTGTTTTGAGGTATATGATGTCAACAGGAGAACTGGAAATATCGATTATCATAAGATGGTTTTGGTTGTTCTTGGTGTAAATGTGGTAGTGGAGGTGACTATCAGCGATGTGGGGTGGCGTAGAGATGGTGAGGATGGGTTTGAGTTACAACCGGGAGCAACAGTAGCAGCACTCACAATGGTTTATGGTGGTTTAGTGATGGTTGATTGAATTTAAACAAGGTTAGTAGCTGAGCAGAAGCAGTTGAGATGTGGAGATTTAAATGGGTTTGTTTTCGAGTTCACAAGGAAGGAGTAAGAATAAGAAAGAGAGGGAAGAGAGAGTGACGGTCTTGAACAATTAATCCATACATTAAGTCAATTGAATTATTATATAGTCAAATTTTAACACAGTTTAATCGATCCTTGGAGAAGAGAAAAGAAATAATAATAATAATAATAATAATAATAATAATAATAATAATAATAATAATAATAATAATAATAATAATAATAATAATAATAATAATAATAATAATAATAATAATAATAATAATAATAATAATAATAATAATAATAATAATAATAATAATAATAATAATAATAATAATAATAATAAAGGAAAAGTGGAAAACGATGTCAAACAGAATTTGGTGTTATCTGTGATTGCAATTGATTCTGGTAACGCAATTGGAGACCAAATACCTAATCAGATATAGTGGGATCGAGATGCATAATGGATTTAGTAAAAGTAGTTTATTATGATTTTATATAAATGATATTTATAATTGTATTATTTAAAACACTAATTAATAATAATTATATTAATAATAATAAATAATCATAATAATGATCAAAATTATAATAATAATGATATTAATAGTCATAATAATTATTATTATTAGTGATGCAAATAATAATACAAATAATACTGATGTTATTATGTTGATAATAATAATAACAATATAATAACTTATACATCTTAAATTTCATATCTATATACTATATATTAATAATATAAATAATTAATGTTAATCTCAATATTAATAATAAGAGTAAAAATAATAACGTTGATATAATTCTATATTTAAAATTGTATTTATACTTAGTATATTACTTTTACACATGTCATTTTTAATATATATATATATATATATATATATATATATATATATATATATATATATATATATATATATATATATATATATATATATATATATATATATATATATATATATATATATATATTTAACTTTTTCTGAATATTTAATATTTATTCATTATATATATATTTTCACATATTTATGTAAGCACAATTGTTCGTGAATCGTCGGGAGTAGTCAAAGGTCAAATATATACATGAACACAGTTCAAAGTTTTTGAGACTTCAACATTATAGACTGCTTATCGTGTCGAAATCATATAAAGATTAAGTTTAAATTTGGTCAGAAATTTCCGTAAATTTGGTCGGAAATTTCCGGGTCGTCACAGCATGGGATGCGGATGTTGTTGTTGATAGTGGTGATGGTACTGTTGGTGCCGGTGATGTTGCTGAAGCTGGTACGTTTTGCACCATAATCTCCAAATTGATTACTCGAGCGCGAAATTCGTTGACTTCTTCGATTACTCCGGGATGATTGGCGGTTGGAACAAGCGGATGAATAAGGTTTAGAATTTTAGATAGAATATAATCTTGGCGAGATATTTCGGGAAATGAGGGTGAAAATGGTGTTTCGGACTAGTTCACTGGCAAGTGCTTCGAGTTCTTCGTCAAGAGGTAAATTCGGTTGGTGAAAAGGATCGCCTTCTTCGCGTCTCCATTGATTAAGTCGACTACGAACCCATCAGATGAATTGGGGATGGCTGATTGATGGATTCATTCTGGTGACACCGCTTTCGGAGCTTAGGTGAATATCCATGTCGGAATATCTGTCGGAATAACTATCGGAATAGCTATCGGAATCTGAGGGACTCGAATTGGTTGAGGGATTCATCTCGTACGATCAGATGAAGTATTTTTGATAAGAAATAGATTATAGGATGTAGATTAGTATCCTACAATACATAATTTACATATGCATATATAATACTAAAATCCCATAAGTTACGGAGGAATCTATGGAAGCTGTCGGGCAAAGGTAACAATAACAGATACGCTAAGATATGAATTTATCTATACACTATCTATGCAATAGAGGCAGTAAGACATGTCTAAACTTAGGATGATAAACAGGTAATTTTCGACACGAAATGATAAGCAAAACTTTTGACATGCAGACACGGTCGAAGTCCAGACACTAATGCATCTAGACAACTATCAGTTAGACACACTAATGCAAGACCTGGTTCGCTAAGACCACCGCTCTGATACCAACTGAAACGCCCCGTCCTAATCCATCCGGACGAAGTCCATATCGATTATAAACGATTCGTAATAGTTGATTACATCGCGAGGTACTTGACCTCTAAATGATACATTTTACAAACATTGCATTCGTTTTTAAAAGACAAACTTTCATTTCATCGAAAGTTGACAGGTATGCATACCATTTCATAATATCCAACTATAAATGACCTAATCCGTCATTTACTTAATAATCTCTAATGAACTTCAATGACTCAAATGCAACGTCTTTTGAAATATGTCATGAATGACTCCAAGTAATATCCTTAAAATGAGCTAATGCACAGCGAAAGATTTCTTTCAAACCTGAGAATAAACATGCTTTCAAGTGTCAACCAAAAGGTTGGTGAGTTCATCAGTTTATAGTAATCATTTCATTTTCATCATTTTAATAGACCACAAGATTTTAAATATTATAAATCGTGCAGAAGTCCCATTCCAACTGCACAAAAAAATATCTTTCATATGAAGAACACCTGGTGAGGATTCAAAATATAATAGTAACCATCTATGCCGGTCTTTCACCCCTCGGCTGAATACATGTGCCTTCAAAATATAGAACCTCTGTGCCGTCTTTACACCCTACGGCTGAACACATGTTTATAAAATATAGGACAACCGGTGCCAAAATGTCGTAAATAATAAACCATCCACCCGGCTCGGGAGCTCATACGCTCTAACGGAAACCGGGGGCTAATGCATGTTATAATAATCAACCCCAATCCCAGATAATTATATCATAGAATGCAGTTAAGGTACTTGTGTCTATTGCGTCAAACATTTATAAAAGCGCATGTATCCTCAGTCCCAAAAATGTAAAGAGTAAAAAGGGAATCAAATGAAACTCACCATACTGTATTTTGTAGTAAAAATATATATGACGTCATTGAACAAGTGTAGGGTTGGTCTCGGATTCACGAACCTATATCATGTATATATATTAATACATGTCACATTTAATCTACTGAGTTTATTTATATTATCTAATGTATTAAGATTAATACATTTATATATATATAGGATTATATTAAGATATGTTTTTATATAACTACTACTTTATTTGGTAAAATAATATTTATAATGGAGAGTTGTAATATTTTTATAATAATAATGATACTAATAATAATAAATAATAGTAATGATAGCAAAAATGATAATAATAATAATAATAATAATATATAAAAATCTTGATAATGATAGTATTAATAATAATAATAATAATAATAATAATAATAATAATAATAATAATAATAATAATAATAATAATAATAATAATAATAATAATAATAATAATAATAATAATAATAATAATAAGAGTAATACTAATACTACCTCACATGAAAAAGCTCCAAAAAGAAAATTAATGTCTTTGACAGGGCTCGAACCCAAGACCTCTCGCTTAACCGAAGACTTCCTTAACCATCGCTCCATTTATTTATTTTCTCTTTGATATTCGTTCTAATAATATGTAACACTTATTTTTCTGTTTCCTAATTTCTTCCTCTTCTTTTCAAAAAGAAAAGAAAAAAATGCCACAGATAAGGATTGAACCTGTGACCTGCCATTAACCCAACATGGTGATGCCCCGTACAAAACCATCGTGTACGGATCATCAACAACAGGATCATTACAAGGTTAAGTACTATATGTTGTAATAAAAGAAGTTGCATTCACGATAAAAAGGTGACGTCGTAACCGACGTCAATTGTTTTACACCAACAGTATGCTTCTACGAATAGCAAGCACGAATAAATGTATGTGACCCTTAGGTCATTACAAAACATAGTTCAAAAGTATTAAAGTTTGAATGCAAGATAAACAGTTCATGCGGTGATAACACTAGAGCAGCGGGTGTCTACGGCAAGACTAGCACGACAACGGAAGCAAATAACCTTAAGCACCTGAGAAAAACATGCTTAAAAACGTCAACACAAAGGTTGGTGAGCTATAGTTTAAGTATAACAGTATGTAAGGTAGGCCACGAGATTTCAGTGCTACAAAGAGCGTTTCAAAACAGTATGATAAAGTATATGTTAACAGTGGGCACTTGGTAACTAACTTAATGTTTATACCCCCTGAAAGTACACTTGGCAAGTGCATATGTATACGAAGTATTAAACACTCGTTAAATGCTAGCGCTACTAGCCCGAGTGGGGATGTCACACCCTATGGATCCATATCTAAGATTCGCGTTCACCGGTTCAAAAACCAATGACTAAACGTTACCGAGCTAAAGGGAATGTTTCTGCCGTTATATAACCCACACATATATAAGTTTAAGTACTCGTGCCTAGTATGTAAAACATAAAATGCGCATGTATTCTCAGTTCCCAAAATAGTTAAAGTAAAAAGGGAATGCTATAACTCACAATGATAAAGTAGCGGTAAAGTATGACTCGGAAAGTAAGCAAGTAATGAAGGTTGTCCAAACGGGTCCTCAACCTAAGTCAAATAGTACTAAGTCAGTAAATCATCCGAATAGGTTTAAAAGTATGTAAATAAGGTCTTAAGGGTCATCATCATTCATCATTTAACAAAAGGTGTAAAGTAAGTTTCGTTTAGGAAAGTAGTTTAAAACAAAGGCTGAATTCGGTCAGTCACCACGGCCTCTACCCTTACTGAAATAAGGTGAGACCAGTGGCCATGGCTCCGTATATGAGTCCTTTAAGTGTGGTAAAATTTAAAGAAGCAAACTCGTCTTCGTTTGACCATGGCGACGGTCTAAGTGCGAGTAGGTCAGAAATTTTTGCACAACGTTAAAAGGACATAGTGACGATCGGAGGGCCATAAATCCTAAACCGTAACTCGGATTAAGATGAGTCCTATATGAAAAGTTATCTACTCGAATAGAGATATTTGAAAATCATAATCACAACAGCCCAGGTCTTACTGATCAGACCCAGAATACAGAAAACAGACAGGTCAGTAGGTTCCAGTGGTTCTTGGTGTTCGATGCTTATCACGGTTCTCATCCTTGATGCATGTAGCTTCAAGTGTACAACTCGTTGATGTGTTTTCATCATTTTCACCAAGGTTTGACCATCATAACCCTTGTGTAAGTCTAAGACATGAAGCACAACTCACTTAAGTGTTGCAAGTGTTTTGATAAACCAAAGTTACATCAAAGTCTTAGATCTAACACATACATGAACTTTAAAACTAATAATAAGTTACAAACTTGAAAATGAACTTATGAAATCAAGATCTTAAGTTGTAGAACATAATTCTTAGTTTGATCTTGAAGATCCAAGACTCAAAAGTCTAGATCTAACATAAGTGTACAAAGTTATAATTAAAGAAACTTACTTACATGTTCTTGAACTTTTAAAGTTAACTTTTAGTTCAAGATTAATGAGATCAAAGTTAACTAGTAACATTTGACCAACAAGAACATAAATCATGAAATTAAAGTGCAAGTATAAGCTAAGTAATGAGTTCATGGGTTGCATACTTTAAAGATTCAAACCAAAGTTTGATCTTTAAGAAAGTAAACTTTAAAGTTTACTAACATGAATTACAAGTATGAGTTACAACACATGAACCTTAAATCTTTTGAAACAATAAATGTAGAATCATAAACTAGTAAGTTTATGTTCTTGTGTTCTTGAAAATACAAGATATTATGAAGAATGAAACTAAAGAGTTTGATTCTTGGAATTTAGTAAGTAAATAATAACAAGTAACAAAGTAACAACAACTAACAACTACAAACAATTAACAACAAAGAACAAAGATGATGATGATATATGGTGTTCTTGGTTTTGGTTTCTAGGAGGAAAAGGAAGGAGAAAGAAAGCTTGTAACTTACAAGAATGAAGAGAAAGTTGAGAGGAAAAATGAGAGCAAGCAAGGTGTGTGAAGTGGAATGCTACAAGTGAGTGAAGTAAGTAATAAAATTTGAAAACCAAACCTCCCTTTACTCTTGCCAAAACCGACGGTTGGGAGGTGGAATGGGGGAGGGGATTGTTTGTTGGTTACTAGCTTGCAAAGTCTTACAAAAGTTGGATATTTAGTGTTAGTTCATGGGGATTGTAA
The DNA here is from genome assembly GCF_046630445.1 of Rutidosis leptorrhynchoides. NCBI lineage: Eukaryota > Viridiplantae > Streptophyta > Magnoliopsida > Asterales > Asteraceae > Rutidosis > Rutidosis leptorrhynchoides. The sequence goes on from NC_092339.1 coordinate 139,486,249, forward strand.
GGTAACTAGATTCCATGTGCTTAAACTAACTAGTTACTCTTGAAAGTAATACTTACAAGTGTTAGTGGGCTAACTAAGTCCATTAATATGGGTAGGGTGGGCTTCTAAAGTCCACTAATACTAATAAAGGCCCAAGTTCAATTAAAAGCCCAAGTATGTATGTAGTTAACAAGTTTATCCTATTAAAAGCCCAAGTAACTAACTAACAACTTTAGTTAAATAAAATGATTAATAAAACTTAATCATGAACGTAAATAATACTTGAAAATATTATTCGTGTAAGTTTCGTGTGTCACAAAGACGTTTCGGGCAATTAAAGTCAAGTTCGGGCAATCATGGCAACATGTAAATGTAATAACGTACATTTGTTTAATCACAGTATTAATAATAATAATTATTAATAAATAAATGTTGGAAATTCCAGGGTCGTTACATTACCCACCTGTTAAAGAAAATTTCGTCCCGAAATTTTAAGCTGAGGTAGATGGAGGTGTCGGGAAAAGGTGAGGATACTTCCGCATCATTTGATCCTCTAGTTCCCAAGTAAACTCAGGTCCTTGTTTGGCATTCCATCGTACTCGGACGATCGGAATCTTGTTGCATTTCAAAGTTTTGATCTCACGATCCATAATCTCAACTGGTTCTTCTACAAAGTGGAGTTTGTCATCAATTGTAAGTTCTTCAAGTGGTATGATAAGTTCAGGTGCAGCAAGACACTTCTTCAAGTTTGACACGTGGAAGGTAGGATGAACTGAGCTCAATTGTGCTGGTAGATCCAAACGGTAAGCAACGGGTCCAACACGTTCCAAAATTTTAAAAGGACCAATGTATCGTGGGTTCAACTTTCCACGTTTTCCAAAACGAATCACACATTTCCAAGGTGCAACCTTTAACATTACACGGTCGCCCACGTTGAATTCAAAGTCCTTACGTTTAAGATCGGCATAACTCTTTTGACGATCGTGGGCAGTCTTAAGTCTAGCTTGTATCTGAGCAATCTTCTCCGTGGTTTTGTGGACTACCTCGGGTCCGGTGATTTGCTTTTCGCCTACTTCGGCCCAACAAATAGGAGATCGGTACTTGCAGCCATACAATGCTTCGAAAGGTGCGGCATTAATGCTAGAGTGATAACTGTTGTTGTAAGAAAATTCGGCGAGTGGCAAATGCCTTTCCCAGGCCTTTCCGAAATCAATGACACATGCACGCAACATGTCTTCCAATGTCTGAATTATTCGTTCACTTTTCCCATCAGTCTGAGGGTGATAAGCAGTACTCATGTCATAACCCCAAATAGGGCCGGGGAAATATGACTTCACAATATCACAACACAAGTATGTATAAATGAGAACGACTCTATATGAGACGTTTTATGTGATAACCAATGTATTAAAGCAGCGGAAAGTGTTAAGTCATTACAATTGTAAACTTTAATGTTCTAATGCAATAACATGATTGTATAAATGCAGACTCCAAAAGCAGCAAAGTCCAAATAGCAAATAATCTTTAGCAATCTTCACCTGAGACAAAACATGCTTAAAGTGTCAACTAAAATAGTTGACTGAACAACATAGGTTTAATAATTATAACAAGATTTAGACCACAAGATTTAAATAAGCGGTTTAATCAGTTCGATAATAGTACTGGTGTATATGATATCGATACTAACCATTAGTTACCCTAAACACATCACATTCGTTTCGTTCATCGTTGTTATGTATCCATTGACCAGCGGTCATCCGGATAGAGATGTCACCCTCAATAGCGCTATCACAATAACTAAGCTTACCAAATTCCAGTAATTAACGATATCATGGTAGGGATTAAGCATGAATCAAAGCATGTTAGCAAACAGTTTGAACTGATCAAAATAAAGTTTGAGTACTTGTGTCTAAGCGTAAAACAGTTTAAAAGCAAGCATGTGTCTCACCCCAAAGTTATAAAACAGTTAAGAAATAGTAAAAAGAGGGGCTATGAAGTTCACCTTAATAGCAGATAGATATTCCACGCAAGTTATATGATCGGAGTGTTGAACACGGAGATCTCAACCTAGAGATATTATGTTTGATTAGTTAATGTCTAATAGACATAAAGTTTGTTTATTAATATAGCAAACTATATTAACAGTGACCGTTCTCGAGAAAAGTTATATTTATATAAGTGATAATATACTTAGTGTACTTAAGTGTTACTATATAGATAAGTGTATAAGTTATACTAATAATAGTATTATTACTTAATTAATCAACTATTGTATAAGTTATCATTATATGTTACGTATATAATTATATCCATGTGATACATACATATATATTCTTTATTATTATTATTCATGTATGTATCCAATACTATATGATACATATATAGTAGGTGTATATAATAGTGTAAGGTGGTACATATACATATACTTATTACTTTTCTTATTAACCTAATATAACTTTCATAATATACATTCATACATACATACACGCGTACATATATATACATATATACATATACATATACACGTATGTATATATTTACATATACACACACACATACCTACAATGTATAAATGCACATACGTACGTATGCATGCATGCATGCATGTACATTCTTTATTATTACCTATTAATTAATCTCATGCTCATAAAATCATACCTTACTCATCAACCCTAATCTTATTATTCATAAACAATTCTTTTTCTTAATCTATATCATAATCATTCAAGCAACCTTAACCATAATCTTTAACTAGTTCTTACCCCTTTTTATCATCATCATTATCTTTATTACTAATAATCATATTCTTTATCTTATTACTATATAATCATAATCATACAACTATTATTATTATCTATCTTATTAATCAAAACACAAATCTTTCATTATAACTACTAATTGATCTCCTAGCTTATTCACTTACATAAAATCATAATCATAATCTTATAATTATTCTTTTAACTTAATCATAATACTTAATATTATCAATATCTTACTACTACCATTATAGTTACCATACTTATTCATCATAACTTTACTTATTTTCATTCTCATATTTATATTTATTAACTTCACATTCATGTTCATAATCTTATTAATTCCATAATACAAATTTTATTACCTTTATTCCACAATCATAATTACATAATTATATTCATAATGATCAGTATGTTCATCTTATTCATATTAACATCGTGTTCATAATTATAACCATAATTATATTGATAATCATATCACTTCTTAAGTCATAACCCTAGTTATATCATAATATACGTTCGTTTAAATCATGCTATCATATCATATTCATAGTATGAAGTCTTAAATAAAAGTTTAAAGTTTAGTTGGTTACCCAAGAATGATCAAGTGGGTGTGTGAGTCTCCATTGGTCAGCCCGTAAGAACAAGATGACGAGCAGCAATAATACGATCAGAGGTAGCTCCGGTTTAGCAAAGAAAAACACGAGCAAACATATCAGAAAATAGTGCCCGTTCAATGGTGAATTACAGTGGTGTTTGGCGGTGATCGGTGGTAACCGACTGCGAACAGAAAGCAGCCCTGAGCAGCAGTCAAACGTGGTTTTTGGGCTGCATTTTTCGAACAGAAAGAGCTCGCACAGGAGCAGCGAACAATGGTGGAAAATTGAGCGGGTTTTATGGCCGGTTTTGGTCACGTAGAACAGCAGAAACGTAGCAGCAACAATGGCGACTTATGGGGCTATTTGGGTGGCGAAAAACTGTAGAAACGGAAGATGTTTAATGGTGGTTTGCAGCTGCACAGAAGCAGGCTGTTTTAGTCGAGCAACAGCAGCAAAAATAGGAGCTGCAGTGGGTCGTTTTGGTGGCGGATCACAGCAGAAAAAGCTGCTGTAGCAGCGGTGGTGGTGGCTGCAAAAAAAAAGGCAGCCCGGTGGCGATGATGGAAGGCTGCAGGTAGCAGCTGCAGAGGGTGACGATGAGAGGCTGTTTTGATCACAAAAACTTGCTGCAACAGGAGCACTTTGTGGGCTGTAAAAAGGGACGTGTTGCAGATGCAATTAGCAACTTGTTATGGCTCAAAAAAGACAGCAGAAACAGTAGGAAACAATGGCGAAAAGGCTGCTGTTTTGTGGGTTGTTTCATCGACTGCAACAGCAGGTTTGGAGGGCTGTTGTGGTCGACTACAAGGGTGGGTTTAGAGGTTGTTTAGTCGACAAAAAGAGGGAAAGAAAAGGCTGTGATGGTGATTGGATATGCAGGTTGTAGTGGGTGGCGAATGGTGATGGTTTCTAGCGATGGAAGGGTGTCGAATTGGGCTGCTTGGGATGCAGAAACCAGTCGACTAATTTGCAAGGTTGGGAGGGTATTTATAGTCGATGCAGGTGAGCTGTTTTGGAGAGTGGTTGCTCGACAAGAATGATGTTAAAGGTGATCACCAACTGCCGAACCAAAAGAAGATAAGGAAAGGAATTTGGGTGTGATTTTTGGAATACAAGTTGAATGAAAAATTAAGAAAATAATGGATCCTTTTATAGAGGGGGAAATAGAGTCCTAATCATATTATAATTACTTGGTGTTCAAGGAGTAGGATCTAGATTAGGATGCAAGAAAAATGTAGTTGATTAGGATTAGTTTAGGGAGTTGGAAATAGATTAGAATTAGGATCACTCCATGTTAGTTATTCTTTAATTGTATTTATTTTATTTATTTATTTATTTCGTTAAACTTGCTAGCTCATTTATTTGTATCATTTGTATTTTTTTTTATTAAAGTTATTATTATTATTACTATTATTAAGGTTACATTTATTTAAATACATTATATTTAATTATTAGTTCCTAACTTTTATAAATGCTTAATTTGGTTCTAATAGTTTTTTTTTTAAATGTCACCATTTAATATTATTACATATAGTTTATATTATTAATTTAGTATTAGGGTTAGGGTTTAACATTAAGTATTAAATGGTATTAGGGTTTAACACTTAATGCATTGGGTTAGGTTTAGGGTTTTTAAATGATATTAGGGTTTTGGTATTAATTACCTTATTTATTATATCCGGATAACAACCCTAATTATAATATACAAGATCCGACAATGAAACCCCAAGGGCAATTTAGTAAATTCAGAATGGAAAAGTGAGGGTTGTTATAGTACCTCCCCGTTAATTTAAACTTCGTCCCGAAGATTCAGGAAGACTTCTCGAATGCATCAGCGAGTGAGAATAGATGTGAATATGTCCATTTCATTTGGTCTTCACGTTCCCAGGTATACTCGGGGCCTCTACATGAATCCCAACGGATTTTAACAATAGGAATTGTTGTCCTGTTTCAAGCGTTTGATCTCACGATCCATAACTTCTACAGGTTCTTCTATGATGTGCATTTTATTATCAATGCGGAGGTAATTCAAAGGGATAACATGGGTGTCATCTTGACTAGGTTTCCTTAAAACGAATTGTGATATTTTAGTCGTACAAGCATTTCAGTAAGTTGGATACCTGAAATATGCAACGATCATTACTAAGTTTATTTGAAACCTTGAGTGTTTATGTCGCCATTAGGGCGGACAATCAGAGAGAAGTACTTGGAGACCACAACCATGTAGTTTGATGCATAGCTTGTGTTTGTTAGATATGTTACCGACTTCAAATTCCGGAAGATAACCATAGACATGATACCTTTAGTTTTCAAGAAATATCTAATGTGAATAGACGTAACGAGATTCCAGCTGAGGAGTTACTAATCAGGCTTATATGCAAAGCATGCCATAATTACTAAAATGCCCTCAGAATGGTATGAAAGATTAACGAAAGATCATAATACATGCGACCTTACCCTTGGAAAGAGTTTTTGAAAGCACATCTGCTATATGTTGAAACAGAGGTCGAAACTTGACTAGGATAACATCTAGTTGTAACTAGTGAGGAAGAAATGTTTAGTGTAAACACATAAACACCATAATCGTTTAAGGTAACTCCTTTAGAGAGGATAGCGAGGATCATAAATTATATTTCTGATAGCAAATCGCACGAAAGGTGTGATCTCTTAATGAGATAGACGTTCTCGCACAGATGGCGGGTCGATCTATCATTCACTTATGAGTTTAAGTGCGAATGAAAAGAAATATAATCATTGGCTACAAAGAATAGTTTACACCGGGTGAGGAAATATCTTAAAAATGCTTTCTTGTGCCAAAAAGATATTAAATCATAGAATTGACGTTTTACGAGGTTGCTGTGGTTTAGCCGTGAGATATCAGAAGTAAAATCTTCTCAAAAGTCAACCTTAAAAGGGAAAAATTGATGAGAACATACGGGTTTTAAATGATGAACTTTAATGATAAGTTTCAGAGGACGAGAGGAATTGTGATTAATATGTAGTGTAGAATAACACGAAAATTTTATATGAAAATGCAATGAAGACTTTATAGAAGTTCGAGTCGTTTAAGGTAACAATGTAAAAAGAAACGAAGTTCTTAGTAAAACTATAGTTATATACAACATGTACTATTTTAAGTAAAATATCTTTTGAAAATAATTGATTTGTGAAAGTGAGAGTATAATTATATTTGTACTAGTAAAAAATAAGTAACGGTAAGTTTTATTTACTTTATTATATACGATTTATAAAATTTGCAAGAATGACAGAATTTTCATATTTTGGAGGTTACGAGTTGGGAAAAGATTGATAAAGATCAAGTGAATGATTTTTGAAAATTTCGAGGATATTTAAGCAAAAATGTTACGAGTTAATGAAAACCATTGAATTTAAATGTGGTTAATGACTATTTGGAATTTAAAATGTTCATGTGTGAAGTTGTTGCTGTCAAGTGAGATATGAATGGTAGAGTATGAGAATGTGATAGTGAATGTGGTGTTTATAATATCTTCGTTTGAATATTCAAATGAAAATCTTGCGAGTGGTTGTCGCTTATCTTCGACGGGTTTCCTAATGGGTTTATGAAAATCTACACTGGAAGCGTAATTGCAGATAACGGGAGGCTTGCTTCGAAGAAGTTTCGGGGGTGTCACTTCAAGTAACTTAAGAACATGCATCCTTCCCTCCAGCGGGGATGTGATAATTAAGCGTCAAAGAGATAAGTTGTTTAAGAAAGAAAGAACGCATAGCTTTACAACTTTTATGGCATAGGAGAATTTGTTAATCTACTCATGGGTATGAGATAGATAGTTTGGTTGAAACGAGCTACTCGTATATCTACAAATCAGATGTTGATTAACCTTCATGTAATAACATGAATGGCTTGGAAATTTCTCTTTGATTCACTTTCTATTCCATATGTCATGATATTGAAATTTCTATATGAATTGCCGCAATATAATCACGTCGGTCAAGCATCATTATATTTCACTAATTCATATTTCCATACCAAGGTCACTCCATAAGGTCAGGACACGTGATCAAACTTAGATAGTTGATGTGGGAATGTTGAGTCATGAGTGACATCCCTTTGTGTGAGTCAAGAATACTTTAAATCTCAATGGCGAAATCAAGTCATAAGGTATGTATGGATATGATAACAATCACATACTAACTGATCCTTCAGAATTGGGATCAGGCAAGATGATAGGGCTTTTGACTCGACATCCTTAGGAAAGGATACAAAATATCAGAAGAGGTAAAGGCAGGAAGTAAGATGAAATAGCATTATAAAGATTAAAGGAAAGCGCTTAAAACTAAGGCAGGAAAGGTTATAGTCCTATAGATTGCTAAGGCACCCTAACTAACACATAAGGCAAACATAAAATGCAATCCTGGTTCTCTATAACAAGCCCGACTCTGATACCACTCTGTCATACCCCCAAATAGGGCCGGGGAAATATGTCTTCACAATATCACAACACAAGTATGTATAAACGAGAACGACTCTATATGAGACGTTTTATTTGATAACCAATGTATTAAAGCAGCGGAAAGTGTTAAGTCATTACAATTGTAAACTTTAATGTTCTAATGCAATAACATGATTGTATAAATACGGACTCCAAAGCAGCAAAGTCCAAATAGCAAATAATCTTTAGCAATCTTCACCTGAGACAAAACATGCTTAAAGTGTCAACCAAAATGGTTGAGTGAACAACATAGGTTTAATAATTATAACAAGTTTTAGACCACAAGATTTAAATAAGCGGTTTAATCAGTTCGGTAATAGTGCTGGTGTATATGATATCGATACTAACCATTAGTTACCCTAAACACATCACGTTCGTGTCGTTCATCGTTATTATGTATCCATTGACCAGCGGTCATCCGGATAGAGACGTCACCCTCAATAGCGCTATCACAATAACTAAGCTTACCAAATTCCAGTAATTAACGATATCATGGTAGGGATTAAGCATGAATCAAAGCATGTTAGCAAACAGTTTGAACTGATCAAAATAAAGTTTGAGTACTTGTGTCTAAGCGTAAAACAGTTTAAAAGCAAGCATGTGTCTCACCCCAAAGTTATAAAACAGTTAAGAAATAGTAAAAAGAGGGGCTATGAAGTTCACCTTAATAGCAGATAGATATTCCACGCAAGTTATATGATCGGAGTGTTGAACACGAAGATCTCAACCTAGAGATATTATGTTTGATTAGTTAATGTCTAATAGACATAAAGTGTGTTTATTAATAGAGCAAACTATATTAACAGTGACCGTTCTCGAGAAAAGTTATATTTATATAAGTGATAATATACTTAGTGTACTTAAGTGTTACTATATAGATAAGTGTATAAGTTATACTAATAATAGTATTATTATTTAATTAATCAACTATTGTATAAGTTATCATTATATGTTACGTATATAATTATATCCATGTGATACATACATATATATTCTTTATTATTATTATTCATGTATGTATCCAATACTATATGATAAATATATAGTAGGTGTATATAATAGTGTAAGATGGTACATATACATATACTTATTACTTTTCTTATTAACCTTATATAACTTTCATAATATACATTCATACATACATACACACGTACATATACATACATATATACATATACATATACATGTATGTATATATTTACATATACACACACATATACCTACAATGTATACATGCACATACGTACGTATGCATGCATGCACTTTCTTTATTATTACCTATTAATTAATCTCATGCTCATAAAATCATACCTTACTCATCAACCCTAATCTTATTATTCATAAACAATTCTTTTTCTTAATCTATATCATAATCATTCAATCAACCTTAACCATAATCTTTAACTAGTTCTTACCCCTTTTTATCATCATCATTATCTTTATTACTAATAATCATATTCTTTATCTTATTACTCTATAATCATAATCATACAACTATTATTATTATCTAGCTTATTAATCAAAACACAAATCTTTCATTATAACTACTAATTGATCTCCTAGCTTATTCACTTACATAAAATCATAATCATAATCTTATAATTATTCTTTTAACTTAATCATAATACTTAATATTATCAATATCTTACTACTACCATTATAGTTACCATACTTATTCATCATAACTTTACTTATTTTCATTCTCATATTTATATTTATTAACTTCACATTCATGTACATAATCTTATTAATTCCATAATACAAATTTTATTACCTTTATTCCACAATCATAATTACATAATTATATTCATAATGATCAGTATGTTCATCTTATTCATATTAACATCGTGTTCATAATTATAACCATAATTATATTGATAATCATATCACTTCTTAAGTCATAACCCTAGTTATATCATAATATACGTTCGTTTAAATCATGCTATCATATCATATTCATAGTATGAAGTCTTAAATAAAAGTTTAAAGTTTAGTTGGTTACCCAAGAATGATCAAGTGGGTGTGTGAGTCTCCATTGGTCAGCCCGTAAGAATAAGATGACGAGCAGCAATAATACGATCAGAGGTAGCTCCGGTTTAGCAAAGAAAAACACGAGCAAACACAGCAGAAAATAGTGCCCGTTCAATGGTGAATTACAGCGGTGACTGGCGGTGATCGGTGGTAACCGACTGCGAACAGAAAGCAGCCCTGAGCAGCAGTCAAACGTGGTTTTTGGGCTGCATTTTTCGAACAGAAAGAGCTCGCACAGGAGCAGCGAACAATGGTGGAAAATTGAGCGGGTTTTATGGCCGGTTTTGGTCACGTAGAACAGCAGAAATGTAGCAGCAACAATGGCGACTTATGGGGCTATTTGGGTGGCGAAAAACTGCAGAAACGGAAGATGTTTAATGGTGGTTTGCAGCTGCACAGAAGCAGGCTGTTTTAGTCGAGCAACAGCAGCAAAAATAGGAGCTGCAGTGGGTCGTTTTGGTGGCGGATCACAGCAGAAAAAGCTGCTGTAGCAGCGGTGGTGGTGGCTGCAAAAAAAAGGCAGCCCGGTGGCGGTGATGGAAGGCTGCAGGTAGCAGCTGCAGAGGGTGACGATGAGAGGCTGTTTTGATCACGAAAACTTGCTGCAACAGGAGCACTTTGTGGGCTGTAAAAAGGGACGTGTTGCAGCTGCAATTAGCAACATGTTATGGCTCAAAAAGACAGCAGAAACAGTAGGAAACAATGGCAAAAAGGCTGCTGTTTTGTGGGTTGTTTCGTCGACTGCAACAGCAGGTTTGGAGGGTGGGTTTAGAGGTTGTTTAGTCGACAAAAAGAGGGAAAGAAAAGGCTGTGATGGTGATTGGATATGCAGGTTGTAGAGGGTGGCGAATGGTGATGGTTTCTAGCGATGGAAGGGTGTCGAATTGGGCTGCTTGGGATGCAGAAACCAGTCGACTAATTTGCAGGGTTGGGAGGGTATTTATAGTCGATGCAGGTGAGCTGTTTTGGAGAGTGGTTGCTCGACAAGAATGATGTTAAAGGTGATCACCAACTGCCGAACCAAAAGAAGATAAGGAAAGGAATTTGGGTGTGATTTTTGGAATACAAGTTGAATGGAAAATTAAGAAACTAATGGATCCTTTTATAGAGGGGGAAATAGAGTCCTAATCATATTATAATTACTTGGTGTTCAAGGAGTAGGATCTAGATTAGGATGCAAGAAAAATGTAGTTGATTAGGATTAGTTTAGGGAGTTGGAAATAGATTAGAATTAGGATCACTCCATGTTAGTTATTCTTTAATTGTATTTATTTTATTTATTTATTTATTTCGTTAAACTTGCTAGCCCATTTATTTGTATCATTTGTATTTTTTTTTTCTATTAAAGTTATTATTATTATTACTATTATTAAGGTTACATTTATTTAAATACGTTATATTTAATTATTAGTTCCTAACTTTTATAAATGCTTAATTTGGTTCTAATAGTTTTTATTTTTTTTAAATGTCACCATTTAATATTATTACATATAGTTTATATTATTAATTTAGTATTAGGGTTAGGGTTTAACATTAAGTATTAAATGGTATTAGGGTTTAACACTTAATGCATTGGGTTAGGTTTAGGGTTTTTAAATGATATTAGGGTTTTGGTATTAATTACCTTATTTATTATATCCGGATAACAACCCTAATTATAATATACATGATCCGACAATGAAACCCTAAGGGCAATTTAGTAAATTCAGAATGGAAAAGTCAGGGTTGTTATAGTACCTCCCCGTTAATTTAAACTTCGTCCTGAAGTTTCAGGAAGACTTCTCGAATGCATCAGCGGGTGAGAATAGATGTGAATATGTCCATTTCATTTGGTCTTCACGTTCCCAGGTATACTCGGGGCCTCTACATGAATCCCAACGGATTTTAACAATAGGAATTGTTGTCCTGTTTCAAGCGTTTGATCTCACGATCCATAACTTCTACAGGTTCTTCTATGATGTGCATTTTATTATCAATGCGGAGGTAATTCAAAGGGATAACATGGGTGTCATCATGACTAGGTTTCCTTAAAACGGATTGTGATATTTTAGTCGTACAAGCATTTCAGTAAGTTGGACACCTGAAATATGCAACGATCATTACTAAGTTTATTTGAAACCTTGAGTGTTTATGTCGCCATTAGGGCGGACAATCAGAGAGAAGTACTTGGAGACCACAACCATGTAGTTTGATGCATGCCTTGTGTTTGTTAGATATGTTACCGACTTCAAATTCCGGAAGATAACCATAGACATGATACCTTTGGTTTTCAAGAAATATCTAATGTGAATAGACGTAACGAGATTCCAGCTGAGGAGTTACTAATCAGGCTTATATGCAAAGCATGCCATAATTACTAAAATGCCCTCAGAATGGTATGAAAGATTAACGAAAGATCATAATACATGCGAACTTACCCTTGGAAAGAGTTTTTGAAAGCACATCTGCTATATGTTGAAACAGAGGTCGAAACTTGACTAGGATAACATCTAGTTGTAACTAGTGAGGAAGAAATGTTTAGTGTAAACACATAAACACCATAATCGTTTAAGGTAACTCCTTTAGAGAGGATAGCGAGGATCATAAATTATATTTCTGATAGCAAATCGCACGAAAGGTGTGATCTCTTAATGAGATAGACGTTCTCGCACAGATGGCGGGTCGATCTATCATTCACTTATGAGTTTAAGTGCGGATGAAAAGAAATATAATCATTGGCTACAAAGAATAGTTTACACCGGGTGAGGAAATATCTGAAAAATGCTTTCTTGTGCCAAAAAGATATTAAATCATAGAATTGACGTTTTACGAGGTTGCTGTGGTTTAGCTGTGAGATATCAGAAGTAAAATCTTCTCAAAAGTCAACCTTAAAATGGAAAAATTGATGAGAACATACGGGTTTTAAATGATGAACTTTAATGATAAGTTTCAGAGGACGAGAGGAATTGTGATTAATATGTAGTGTAGAATAACACAAAAAATTTATATGAAAATGCAATGAAGACTTTATAGAAGTTCGAGTCGTTTAAGGTAACAATGTAAAAAGAAACGAAGTTCTTAGTAAAACTAGAGTTATATACAACATGTACTATTTTAAGTAAAATATCTTTTGAAAATAATTGATTTGTGAAAGTGAGAGTATAATTATATTTGTACTAGTCAAAAATAAGTAACGGTAAGTTTTATTTACTTTATTATATACGATTTATAAAATTTGCAAGAATGACAGAATTTTCATATTTTGGAGGTTACGAGTTGGAAAAAGATTGATAAAGATCAAGTGAATGATTTTTGAAAATTTCGAGGATATTTAAGCAAAAATGTTACGAGTTAATGAAAACCATTGAATTTAAATGTGGTTAATGACTATTTGGAATTTAAAATGTTCATGTGTGAAGTTGTTGCTGTCAAGTGAGATATGAATGGTAGAGTATGGGAATGTGATAGTGAATGTGGTGTTTATAATATCTTCGTTTGAATATTCAAATGAAAATCTTGCGAGTGGTTGTCGCTTATCTTCGACGGGTTTCCTAATGGGTTTATGAAAATCTACACTAGAAGCGTAATTGCAGATAACGGGAGGCTTGCTTCGAAGAAGTTTCGGGGGTGTCACTTCAAGTAACTTAAGAACATGCATCCTTCCCTCCAGCGGGGATGTGATAATTAAGCGTCAAAGAGATAAGTTATTTAAGAAAGAAAGAACGCATAGCTTTACAACATTTATGGCATAGGAGAATTTGTTAATCTACTCATGGGTATGAGATAGATAGTTTGGTTGAAACGAGCTACTCGTATATCTACAAATCAGATGTTGATTAACCTTCATGTAATAACATGAATGGCTTGGAAATTTCTCTTTGATTCACTTTCTATTCCATATGTCATGATATTGAAATTTCTATATGAATTACCGTAATATAATCACATCGGCCAAGCGTCATTATATTTCACTAATTCATATTTCCATTCAAAGGTCACTTCATAAGGTCAGGACACGTGATCAAACTTAGATAGTTGACGTGAGAATGTTGAGTCATGAGTGACATCCCTTTGTGTGAGTCAAGAATACTTTAAATCTCAATGGCGAAATCAAGTCATAAGGTATGTATGGATATGATAACAATCACATACTAACTGATCCTTCAGAATTGGGATCAGGCAAGATGATAGGGCTTTTGACTCGAAATCCTTAGGAAAGGATACAAAATATCAGAAGAGGTAAAGGCAGGAAGTAAGATGAAATAGCATTATAAAGATTAAAGGAAAGCGCTTAAAACTAAGGCAGGAAAGGTTATAGTCCTATAGATTGCTAAGGCACCCTAACTAACACATAAGGCACTCATAAAATGCAATCCTGGTTCTCTATAACAAGCCCGGCTCTGATACCACTCTGTCATACCCCCAAATAGGGCCGGGGAAATATGTCTTCACAATATCACAATACAAGTATGTATAAACGAGAACGACTCTATATGAGACGTTTTATTTGATAACCAATGTATTAAAGCAGCGGAAAGTGTTAAGTCATTACAATTGTAAACTTTAATGTTCTAATGCAATAACATGATTGTATAAATGCGGACTCCAAAAGCAGCAAAGTCCAAATAGCAAATAATCTTTAGCAATCTTCACCTGAGACAAAACATGCTTAAAGTGTCAACCAAAATGGTTGAGTGAACAATATAGGTTTAATAATTATAATAAGTTTTAGACCACAAGATTTAAATAAGCGGTTTAATCAGTTCGGTAATAGTGCTGGTGTATATGATATCGATACTAACCATTAGTTACCCTAAACACATCACGTTCGTGTCGTTCATCGTTATTATGTATCCATTGACCAGCGGTCATCCGGATAGAGACGTCACCCTCAATAGCGCTATCACAATAACTAAGCTTACCAAATTCCAGTAATTAACGATATCATGGTAGGGATTAAGCATGAATCAAAGCATGTTAGCAAACAGTTTGAACTGATCAAAATAAAGTTTGAGTACTTGTGTCTAAGCGTAAAACAGTTTAAAAGCAAGCATGTGTCTCACCCCAAAGTTATAAAACAGTTAAGAAATAGTAAAAAGAGGGGCTATGAAGTTCACCTTAATAGCAGATAGATATTCCACGCAAGTTATATGATCGGAGTGTTGAACACGGAGATCTCAACCTAGAGATATTATGTTTGATTAGTTAATGTCTAATAGACATAAAGTTTGTTTATTAATATAGCAAACTATATTAACAGTGACCGTTCTCGAGAAAAGTTATATTTATATAAGTGATAATATACTTAGTGTACTTAAGTGTTACTATATAGATAAGTGTATAAGTTATACTAATAATAGTATTATTATTTAATTAATCAACTATTGTATAAGTTATCATTATATGTTACGTATATAATTATATCCATGTGATACATACATATATATTCTTTATTATTATTATTCATGTATGTATCCAATACTATATGATACATATATAGTAGGTGTATATAATAGTGTAAGATGGTACATATACATATACTTATTAATTTTCTTATTAACCTGATATAACTTTCATAATATATATTCATACATACATACACACGTACATATACATACATATATACATATACATATACATGTATGTATATATTTACATATACACACACATATACCTACAATGTATACATGCACATATGTACGTATGCATGCATGCATGCATGTACATTCTTTATTATTACCTATTAATTAATCTCATGCTCTTAAAATCATACCTTACTCATCAACCCTAATCTTATTATTCATAAACAATTCTTTTTCTTAATCTATATCATAATCATTCAATCAACCTTAACCATAATCTTTAACTAGTTCTTACCCCTTTTTATCATCATCATTATCTTTATTACTAATAATCATATTCTTTATCTTATTACTCTATAATCATAATCATACAACTATTATTATTATCTAGCTTATTAATCAAAACACAAATCTTTCATTATAACTACTAATTGATCTCCTAGCTTATTCACTTACATAAAATCATAATCATAATCTTATAATTATTCTTTTAACTTAATCATAATACTTAATATTATCAATATCTTACTACTACCATTATAGTTACCATACTTATTCATCATAACTTTACTTATTTTCATTCTCATATTTATATTTATTAACTTCACATTCATGTTCATAATCTTATTAATTCCATAATACAAATTTTATTACCTTTATTCCACAATCATAATTACATAATTATATTCATAATGATCAGTATGTTCATCTTATTCATATTAACATCGTGTTCATAATTATAACCATAATTATATTGATACTCATATCACTTCTTAAGTCATAACCCTAGTTATATCATAATATACGTTCGTTTAAATCATGCTATCATATCATATTCATAGTATGAAGTCTTAAATAAAAGTTTAAAGTTTAGTTGGTTACCCAAGAATGATCAAGTGGGTGTGTGAGTCTCCATTGGTCAGCCCGTAAGAACAAGATGACGAGCAGCAATAATACGATCAGAGGTAGCTCCGGTTTAGCAAAGAAAAACACGAGCAAACACAGCAGAAAATAGTGCCCGTTCAATGGTGAATTACAGCGGTGATTGGCGGTGATCGGTGGTAACCGACTGCGAACAGAAAGCAGCCCTGAGCAGCAGTCAAACGTGGTTTTTGGGCTGCATTTTTCGAACAGAAAGAGCTCGCACAGGAGCAGAGAACAATGGTGGAAAATCGAGCGGGTTTTATGGCCGGTTTTGGTCACGTAGAACAGCAGAAACGTAGCAGCAACAATGGCGACTTATGGGGCTGTTTGGGTGGCGAAAAACTGCAGAAACAGAAGGTGTTTAATGGCGGTTTGCAGCTGCACAGAAGCAGGCTGTTTTAGTCGAGCAACAGCAGCAAAAATTGGAGCTGCAGTGGGTCGTTTTGGTGGCGGATCACAGTAGAAAAAGCTGCTGTAGCAGCGGTGGTGGTGGCTGCAAAAAAAAGGCAGCCCGGTGGCAGTGATGGAAGGCTGCAGGTAGCAGCTGCAGAGGGTGACGATGAGAGGCTGTTTTGATCACGAAAACTTGCTGCAACAGGAGCACTTTGTGGGCTGTAAAAAGGGACGTGTTGCAGCTGCAATTAGCAACTTGTTATGGCTCAAAAAAGACAGCAGAAACAGTAGGAAACAATGGCGCAAAGGCTGCTGTTTTGTGGGTTGTTTCGTCGACTGCAACAGCAGGTTTGGAGGGCTGTTGTGGTCGACTACAAGGGTGGGTTTAGAGGTTGTTTAGTCGACAAAAAGAGGGAAAGAAAAGGCTGTGATGGTGATTGGATATGCAGGTTGTAGAGGGTGGCGAATGGTGATGGTTTCTAGCGATGGAAGGGTGTCGAATTGGGCTGCTTGGGATGCAGAAACCAGTCGACTAATTTGCAGGGTTGGGAGGGTATTTATAGTCGATGCAGGTGAGCTGTTTTGGAGAGTGGTTGCTCGACAAGAATGATGTTAAAGGTGATCACCAACTGCCGAACCAAAAGAAGATAAGGAAAGGAATTTGGGTGTGATTTTTGGAATACAAGTTGAATGAAAAATTAAGAAACTAATGGATCCTTTTATAGAGGGGGAAATAGAGTCCTAATCATATTATAATTACTTGGTGTTCAAGGAGTAGGATCTAGATTAGGATGCAAGAAAAATGTAGTTGATTAGGATTAGTTTAGGGAGTTGGAAATAGATTAGAATTAGGATCACTCCATGTTAGTTATTCTTTAATTGTATTTATTTTATTTATTTATTTATTTCGTTAAACTTGATAGCCCATTTATTTGTATCATTTGTATTTTTTTTATTAAAGTTATTATTATTATTACTATTATTAAGGTTACATTTATTTAAATACATTATATTTAATTATTAGTTCCTAACTTTTATAAATGCTTAATTTGGTTCTAATAGTTTTTTTTTTTTTTAAATGTCACCATTTAATATTATTACATATAGTTTATATTATTAATTTAGTATTAGGGTTAGGGTTTAACATTAAGTATTAAATGGTATTAGGGTTTAACACTTAATGCATTGGGTTAGGTTTAGGGTTTTTAAATGATATTAGGGTTTTGGTATTAATTACCTTATTTATTATATCCGGATAACAACCCTAATTATAATATACAAGATCCGACAATGAAACCCTAAGGGCAATTTAGTAAATTCAAAATGGAAAAGTGAGGGTTGTTATAACTCATGTCGAGACGGGTTCCCATGGCTTCTTGCAAAGAACGCCAAAATCTGGAAGCAAAACGGGGATCGCAATCTGAGATGATCGATAAAGGTACACCATGACGAGATACAACCTCTTTGATGTATAGTTGAGCAAGTCTTTCCATTGTATCACTTTCCTTCATCGCTAGGAAGTGTGCAGATTTGGTAAGGCGGTCAACAATAACCCAAATAGTATCGTATCCGCCCACCGTCTTTGGTAGCTTGGTGATGAAATCCATTGTGATCCTTTCCCACTTCCATTGTGGGATCTCCAGCTGTTGAAGTAATCCATAGGGTCTCTGATGCTCGGTTTTAACCTTCGAGCAAGTCAAACACTTACCAACATAAGTCGCAACGTCCTTCTTAAGATTCGGCCACCAATACTGTTCTTTAAGGTCGTGGTACATTTTGCCCGCTCCGGGGTGAATTGAATATCTCGACTTGTGGGCTTCATCAAGTATAAGGTTCCGTAGATCTCCATAAAGAGGTACCCAAATTCTTCCGGCATAACATCGGAGTTCAGACTCCCTAACCTTGAATCGAGAGATAAGTATGTTCAAATGTTCGTGATATATGTTCCCCTCCTTAAGAGCCTCATCTTGGGCTATTCTGATCTGGCTGTTGAGGTTCGAATGGATGGTGATGTTCAGAGCCCTAACACGAAGAGGTGCCGTCCTCTCCTTTCAGCTTAAAACGTCAGCTACAACATTGGCCTTGCCAGGATGATAGCGAAGTTCACAATCGTAGTCGTTGAGCATCTCGATCCATCGACGCTGTCCCATATTCAGTTGCTTCTGATCGAATATGTGTTGGAGACTCTTGTGATCGGTGAAGATAGTGATCTTAGTTCCATACAAATAGTGTCTCCACAATTTGAGCGCAAAGACAACGGCTCCAAGTTCAAGATCATGCGTAGTGTAGTTCCGCTCGTGAATCTTCAGTTGACGAAAAGCATAGGCGATAACCTTTGATCTTTGCATCAGTACACAACCAAAACCACTTTTCGAAGCATCGCAATAAACGATGAAATCGTCACTGCCTTCAGGAAGCAATAGGATAGGTGCGGTGGTTAACTTCTTCTTCAAAGTTTGAAATGCTGATTCGTGTGCGAGTTCCCAAATGAACTTCTTACCCTTGTGAGTCAGTGCGGTCAAAGGACGCGCAATCAGAGAAAATCCTTCAATGAACCTTCGGTAGTAACCGGTGAGACCTAGGAATTGGCGAATGTGAGTCGGAGTAGTGGGGGTCTCCCACTTGCTGATAGCTTCAATCTTGGTGGGATCAACTTTGAAACCCTGGTCGCTCACAACATGACCCAGAAATTGAACTTCCTTCAACCAAAATTCACACTTGGAGAATTTGGCGTAAAGTTGCTCTTGTCTCAAGAGTTCAAGTGCTAGTCGGAGGTGTTGCTCATGCTCTTCTTCGCTCTTAGAGTAGATGAGGATATCATCTATGAAGACGATAACAAACTTATCCAAGTACGGCTTGCAAACACGATTCATAAGGTCCATGAACACGGCAGGTGCATTTGTTAAACCGAATGGCATCACGAGAAACTCATAATGACCATAACGGGTTCTGAATGCAGTTTTCATCACGTCACTTTCCTTCACCCTCAGCTGGTGATATCCGGATCGCAAATCGATCTTTGAGTAAACGCACGATCCTTGTAGTTGATCAAAAAGATCTTCAATTCCTGGAAGAGGATACCGATTCTTGATTTTTAATTTGTTGAGTTCACGGTAGTCGATACACATACAGAAGGATCCATCCTTCTTCTTCACAAACAACACAGGTGCACCCCAAGGTGAGAAACTTGGTTGGATAAATCCACGGTCAAGTAGTTCTTGTAGTTGGCTTTGTAATCCTTGCATCTCGGAAGGTGCGAGTCTATATGGTGCGCGAGCTACAGGTGCAGCTCCTGGCACTAAATCGATCTGAAACTCTATGGCTCTCTGCGGCGGCAATCCAGGCAATTCTTCAGGGAAGACATCGGAAAATTCGTTCACAATTCGAACGTCGTTCACGCTCTTCACCTCAGTTTCTACCGCTTTCACATGTGCTAGGACAGCAAAACGTCCCTTCTTCATAATCTTTTGCGCTTTCACGCAACTAATGAGGTTCAGCTTCGAGGTACATCTCTCTCCGTAGATGATCAGTGGCTCACCGTTTCCTTGTGGTATGTGAAGAGCTTTATCTCCACAGATAATATCGGCCCTTATCTTACTCAAC
Organism: Rutidosis leptorrhynchoides; assembly: GCF_046630445.1. Taxonomy (NCBI): domain Eukaryota; kingdom Viridiplantae; phylum Streptophyta; class Magnoliopsida; order Asterales; family Asteraceae; genus Rutidosis; species Rutidosis leptorrhynchoides. Next base: position 139,506,567 of record NC_092339.1, read on the forward strand.
CAATCCATACCGACGATCACGTCAAAACTTCTCAGTTTGATAGGTATCAAGTCAATTTCGAAATCTGCACCAGCTATGTTGATAATAGCCCCACGACTAATATGGTCAACTTTTTCAAGTTTTCCATTGGCGACCTCGACAAGCATACTCTCTTTTAACGGGACTAATGACCAATTATTCTTATTGCAAAAATGTCTACATACATAACTTCTATCCGCACCAGTATCAAACAAGACAGAAGCTAAAAGATTGTTGATTTTGAATATACCTGTCACCAAGTCGGGGTTTTCGCGTACGTCCCTTGCATTAACATTGAAAGCTCTACCACGGGGTGGTCCGCCATCTTTTCGCTTGTTTGGGCACGCATTTCTGAAATGGCCCGTCTGTCCGCATTCGTAACACTTCCTTAGCCCTATGGGGTTCGACTTCCCATTCAAAGTGGTGACCTTGCAGTCTTTTCCAACATGCCCAGACCGTTGGCACTTCTCGCAGACAACATTGCAATACCCAGTGTGGTGTTTGTAACACCTCTTGAATTGAGGTAGGGTTCCCTTGTAGTTCAGGTTCGTGTTGGTGTTCAGATGGGGGTTTCCACCGTTATTTTTCCCCTAAAACCCTCATGTCGTTTCGCCGGGTTTTGATCATAGTTCCTTCCCCTGTTGTTGTTGTTGTTGTGGTTATCCCATTTGCGCTTCTCACTAGTACCCGCTTCAGACTTAGTTTTCTCCGGTTCATCGATGGTTATTTGATTCATTAAAGTATGCGCCATGTGCATCGCTTCGGGAACATTCGGTGGCTTGGACGAGGTGACATTACCCTTGATGGACTTAGGGAGTCCTCAAAAGTATCTCTCCATACGCTTGAATTCTGGGGTGACCATTGTCGGACACATCAGGGCTAGTTCCAAAAATCTCCTGTTGTAACCATCAAGGTCGTTCCCAACGGCCTTTAACTTCATGAATTCCATTTCCATCTTTTAGATTTCGGTTCTCGGACAATACTCCTCAATCATGGCACATTTAAATTCTTCCCATGGTGTAGCATACTCCTCATCAATGCCTTGTGCCTGTGCCATTGTGTTCCACCACGTGAGCACGCCGTCAGACAGTGTGCAAGAAGCAAATTTGGTTTTATTGTCCTCCGAACAGTTGCTAACTCAGAATACTGATTCAAGTTTCTCGAACCATCTGGTGAGACCAATCGGTCCCTCGGTTCCACTGAAGTTATGTGGTTTACAGCTCTGGAATTCCTTGTAAGTACACCCATTTCGAATGGGTTGAACAACCGGTGGTGGTGGCAGTGGCGGTGGAGCTTGGGGTTGCATTTCCGCAATGGCTGCGGCTACACGTTCTTAGATCATCTCTTCAACTTGAGCAGCAGTAGGTGTGGATCGACCGTTAGCCATGGTGTTCTATACAAACATTTTGACTCAAGTCAAAATCCGGCATTCAATATATAATAATATAGTATATAACAACCAACATGTAAACAGCACAACACATGTTAATTAAGTAACGCCGGTTGATACAAGTACCGCAAAACACCATACAGTAACGTAAATAGAACACTTGTGCAAAAAGTAACATCACAAAGTTTCCATTCTGTAAGACCCAAATATTTATTGTACATAATGTATTTATGGTGTACGATGCGTGTATGAAGTGTACGTGTTGCTTGCTTGAACGTCGAAGGAAACTGGACGTTGTCCGAAGTGACAAGGTGTGTACGTATCTTTTCAACCCCAAATAAATTTTGAGTTGATGTTTCAAAGCCTTACCATTGGATAGAATATCTTATTATGTTTCCAACGATATTTGATTCATCGAAAACGGAGTTACAGTCGAAAAGTTATGGCCAAAACAAGTTGCTGAAACCTGTTTTGGGCTCGACCACAATTTCCAGTTATTTGGAGCGGCGCTCCACCTTCTGGAGCGGCGCTCCGATTGCTGCAGAGGCAATTTTCAGCCTTTTTAAAAGGTTTAAATGAGGGGTACTTTGGTCTTTTTAATTAGGGTCGGTTTAGGGTCATCAAGACTGACCTAGAACTCCATTGGAGCTCATTTTCACTCATCAAACACTCTCATCTTCAAACCCTAGAGTGAGAGGAGAGTTTTGGAGAGAGAGAGCTCCAATTGGAGAAGAAGAAGGGTGTTTCGGGTCAAACCTCCGGTATTAAAGTTGTTCTACTCGTCAACGGCATCATTTTGGAGGTATTGGTAAGTTCAAACTCCGAACTTCATCTTTGTAATTTGATATTCAAGTTTAGGGTTTTGAACTAGTTAGTTATAAAACCCATTTAGGAGGTGAAATGGGTAATTGTAACTAGTTATTGTTGATGTTGGTGGGTTTAGGGTTGGTTAATGATTTAACCATGTTTAAGGCTTGTATGTAGTGTGTAATCTCTAGTATTAGTGATTCTAGTAGTGTTGAAACTCTTTCGGGTATGTTTGGTTGATTAACTTTGACTAGAGTCAAAGATTAGGGTTTGGTGATGATTATAACCCGATTGTCGATTTAATAAGGTTTATAAACTTAAAATAGATTAAGTTGAAGTATAAAACCGAGTTAAATATGTTTTGTTGTTAAAACTTGATAATGGCGCGATATTGACTTCTTATGGGTCAAATTAGTGTTTAAGTGCCATTTTGGGCAAGATAGGTGTTTAACACCTATGATTGGGTCTAATTGGCGTATTAGGACCATTCTCACTTGTGTTAGTGATTATTGGTTAGTTTGGGAACGGTTTGTGCTTGGAAGTGCATTTGGGTCGAAATTGCACTAGTTGTCAATTTGGGTTGATTTGTAAATCCACCCTAATTATGTTGTGGTGTTTGTGATAATGGAATAGGTACATTCCATCGGTGTGTTGCGGATTTTTCGGTGGCATTTCTTCAAGGCGAAAAGGTGAGTGGAATATTTATACATGTATGTATGTGGTTTATTTACTCGTACGCGATGTGGGCCTTTGGTGCCACATCGTAAGTAGTGGGCGTTATGTCACAAGACGGTGACATATTTGTTGGTATGATGGGATGGGAACTACAAGTCGGTAGTGTCTCGACAGGTTATTCACAAGTCGGTAATACCCTTGGGTGATTCACAAGTCGGTGACACCCTATAGTGTTCACAAGTCGGTGACACTTAGTGGCGCTTCACAAGTCGGTGATGTCACATGGCGTTCACAAGTCGGTGACCCATAGATATTGGTGGGTAGTTCACAAGTCGGTGACACCCTTTGATGAGTCACAAGTCGGTGACAACATACGAGTGAGACTCGACGTTATTGGTCGTCTACAAGTCGGTAGTGCCATAGCGAGGAACGGTTTGTTATATTTATGCATTATTGTGATTTAGTATATTATTGTGGCGATTTATATACTAACGTTGTTGCTAGTCGTATGTTTGTTGTTGCTAGCTCGTTTATGCATTTTGTTTGCATGGTATTGTAAGTGGATGTGTGTAGGTAAATTACATATGTATATGTATAAGTATTGCATTCACTAAGCATTAGCTTACCCTCTCGTTGTTGACTTTTTTATAGATTGCATGGATGCGGAGGCTCGGGTAAGCGGGGACTAGTGGACTTGCGTAGTTGCTTTAGAAGGCTTGCTTTTGGATTGATTAGGATTGGGTAGCGTATCCCCAATCGCCATGCTCGGCCTTTATTTTGTATTACAAATCATGTGGTTGAAAACTTGTATTTTCGTACGAAAGTCATAAAACGGCCGATGTGGGCCCGGTCTTCGTAAGACTAATTTTATTAATGGAACGTGTTAGTTCTACATATATTAATGTATGGTTAAAAGCGTTTTGTCTAAATATGTCGGGAAGTGGTCAAACATTTTCGCATTTCATGACTTTTTGGACAGGCCACTTTGGCGCGCCGCTCGGCCATATGGCGCGCCGCGCCATATGCTGTTCCAGCAAATTTTTTTTTTATCCGCGTTATTGGTTGGTTAACGGGTTGGGTTGTTACAAGTGGTATCAGAGCATGGTCTAAGGGATTTAGGTGACTTGAGATAGGTGCGTAGACTTAGACTTGTTTGTGTGCTTAATTGTTGCGGGACTTGTAGGATTACGGGTCAGAATGGGTTTAGTTAGTGCCTTGTTTATAGGTTGACTAACATTTATATTAGTAATGCGGATATTATTAATATGCTATTGTGTTGTGATAATGATTCTTGTGTTATGTTTTGTTTGTGTTTGCGGTTGCATATATCATCAAGAGAGGCGGTCGTTGTACTAACGAGTCGATACGACGTGTATGCGTAATAAGGACTTGCAAACCTTATTACGGGTGCAAATCGTGTCTAGCAAGTGATGTACGACGAGTGTTTAGCAAGATGGGGTGGTATTGTGTGTGTGCTTTATACGTTCGTGATCTAATCGCTTTGCATTCCTTAGAATGGCGACGGGAAATGGGATCGAGACGAACGACGCTGAGTTTAATGCTAGAGTTACACGTATGTTAGGCGATTGTAGTAGTATTCGGATATTAGAGTGTTTTTGCTTTCGTGTTGAAGTTGATGATCCATGAGGTTCGTCGGGTGGATGAAACCCCTGAGATCAAGTGTTTGATCTAGATGAATGTTGGTAATGGAGTCTACGGGACGCAACGTTAGGTGCCTCTTTCATACCAACTAGCGTGGTATTCGACTCTGATGGTGTTACGGTTACATTGAGCATAGGGTACCGGCAAGAAAACCCTTAGGTGTTCGAGTGGAGGTGTGGAAGTTACAAGCGATAGCAACTCGATGATTGCAAGAGTAATACCCGTACGGTTCGGTAAGTGCTTCGGTTGAAGTAGCAAAGGATAATCCGAAATCCTTCGTATGCTCAAGGTTGGAGCAAGGTTTGTTGACGTGCGTATTAAGAGATGCAAGACGGGTGAACCTCGTCTTTCTTTTAGGAGTTATGATAATGCGATTGGCGCATTAGTTGTCGGATTAGTGGTCACTATTTCCGTGAGAGTGAGCATGTGTTTATCGTCGGGAGCTATTGTTGGAGACGAATTCGTGAGAATTCGAGGACTATGACCAATGAGGATATTGGTTGTGTATGTTGATGAGTGGCCATTCCATGGGATGCTATTATTTCGACGATGTGTTTACGGAACGGAGTTCTAGGTGGGGGAGTTTATACTCTCGCACGAAGGTATTCTAGTGTGATGTAGTGACTAGCTAGGTCGAGTTAGTCCATTGCAGTTTGACTAACCGAGTCGGGTTAATTAATTAGATGTTAGGTGTTGACCGAGGCGGGTTAACCAAGCGAGTTTGACTAACCGAGTCGGGTTAATCAATTAGATGTTAGGTGTTGACCGAGGCGGGTTAACCAAGTGAGTTTGACTAACCAAGTCAGGTTAATCAATTAGATGTTAGGTGTTGACCGAGGCGGGTTAACCAAGTGAGTTTGACTAACCGAGTCGGGTTAATCAATTAGATGTTAGGTGTTGGCCGAGGTGGGTTAACCAAGCGAGTTTGACTAACCGAGTCGGGTTAATCAATTAGATGTTAGGTGTTGACCGAGGCGGGTTAACCAAGTGAGTTTGACTAACCGGGTCGGGTTAATCAATTAGATGATAGGCATTGACCGAGTCGGGTTGACCTAGGGTATTTGACTAACCGAGTCGGGTTAATTAATTTGATGTTAGGTATTGACCGAATGCGTTTGACTAACCAAGTTGGGTTAATCATTTGTCGTTAGAGGTTTGACCGAGGCGGGTTAACTAAGCGAGTTTGACTAACCGAGTCGGGTTAATCAATTAGGTGATAGGTGTTGATCGAGGCGGGTTGACCAAGTGTGTTTGACTAACGAGTTCGGGTTAATTGTTTTGGTGTGGAGGCTTAACCAAGTCGGGTGTAACCATGAGGTGATTAGAGGGTTACTTGTATTGTTCTCCATAATGGTTAGCGTAGAAATGGTATGCCGTTCGAGAGGCGTTTACGTTGACCAAGTATGTGTGCAAGAAGAGTCACGGATGTTGACTATCTTTGATGTGTGTAGTTTTCGGCCAGTCTTCATGATTGTTGGATGTGTGATCTATTGGTGGTTTTATACGCCGAGAGTGGGATCATGAGGACCATGTTGTGTGATTAGTGATTGCGATAGCCGTGTTTCGCTCACTTGTTGTTACGGGTGTGACAATAGTCGATTTTGGACACCTTAGGATTAGCGTTGCCATAGTCGTTTTGGGCGCTTTTGGTTTTAGTCGTTGCTTATGATGTTAGGATAGTGGCGTATTGGTTGTATTGCACACTACAAAGGATGTTTAGTGGTAAGAGTAATCCGTGAGGATTCATGTGGTTCGATCTTCAACGTTCGGATTGTTGACTTTAGGTCGAGACTTGGTCACTTTTAGCGTTGTCCGTGGTAAAGGTACGCTAAGGAATTTATATCTCGGTACGAGGTTGGTTGAGTTTTTCCCGATATGGGAAATTGAGCAGGTTTTAGTGCTCGGATTGTGGTTTTTGATAAATCACGGTTGACGATTTTAGTTGTTAAAAGTGATCCATTGGGAAGAATTGTCTAGGAAAGTTCGTATTGGGACTTGAGTGAGGATCGTTGAGTAGGTCCGGATTGGTTAAGTGGAGAAGATCACGAGGACGTGATCGAGTTTAAGTGGGGGAGAGTTGTAAGACCCAAATATTTATTGTACATAATGTATTTATGGTGTACGATGCGTGTATGAAGTGTACGTGTTGCTTGCTCGAACGTCGAAGGAAACTGGACGTTGTCCGAAGTGACAAGGTGTGTACGTATCTTTTCAACCCCAAATAAAGTTTGAGTTGATGTTTCATGTAGTGACCCGAACTTTTCCATGTTTATATATATTAATTGAGATTGATATTTACATGATTAAATGTTTCCAACATGTTAAGCAATCAAACTTGTTAAGACTTGATTAATTGAAATATGTTTCATATAGACAATTGACCACCCAAGTTGACCGGTGATTCACGAACGATAAAACTTGTAAAAACTATATGATGACATATATATGGTTATATATATAGTTAACATGATATTATGATATGTAAACATATCATTAAGTATATTAACAATGAACTACATATGTAAAAACAAGACTACTAACTTAATGATTTTGAAACGAGACATATATGTAACGATTATCGTTGTAACGACATTTAATGTATATATATCATATTAAGAGATATTCGTACATCATAATATCATGATAATATAATAATTTAAAATCTCTTTTGATATTATAAACATTGGGTTAACAACAATTAACAAGATCGTTAACCTAAAGGTTTTAAAACAACACTTACATGTAACGACTAACGATGACTTAACGACTCAGTTAAAATATATATACATGTAGTGTTTTAATATGTATTTATACACTTTTGAAAGACTTCAATACACTTATCAAAATACTTCTACTTAACAAAAATGCTTACAATTACATCCTCGTTCAGTTTCATCAACAATTCTACTCGTATGCACCCGTATTCGTACTCGTACAATACACAGCTTTTATATGTATGTACTATTGGTATATACACTCCAATGATCAGCTCTTAGCAGCCTATGTGAGTCACCTAACACATGTGGGAACCATCATTTGGCAACTAGCATGAAATATCTCATAAAATTACAAAAATATGAGTAATCATTCATGACTTATTTACATGAAAACAAAATTACATATCCTTTATATCTAATCCATACACCAACGACCAAAAACACCTACAAACACTTTCATTCTTCAATTTTCTTCATCTAATTGATCTCTCTCAAGTTCTATCTTCAAGTTCTAAGTGTTCTTCATAAATTCCAAAAGTTCTAGTTTCATAAAATCAAGAATACTTTCAAGTTTGCTAGCTCACTTCCAATCTTGTAAGGTGATCATCCAACCTCAAGAAATCTTTGTTTCTTACAGTAGGTTATCATTCTAATACAAGGTAATAATCATATTCAAACTTTGGTTCAATTTCTATAACTATAACAATCTTATTTCAAGTGATGATCTTACTTGAACTTGTTTTCGTGTCATGATTCTGCTTCAAGAACTTCGAGCCATCCAAGGATCCGTTGAAGCTAGATCCATTTTTCTCTTTTCCAGTAGGTTTATCCAAGGAACTTAAGGTAGTAATGATGTTCATAACATCATTCGATTCATACATATAAAGCTATCTTATTCGAAGGTTTAAACTTGTAATCACTAGAACATAGTTTAGTTAATTCTAAACTTGTTCGCAAACAAAAGTTAATCCTTCTAACTTGACTTTTAAAATCAACTAAACACATGTTCTATATCTATATGATATGCTAACTTAATGATTTAAAACCTGAAAACACGAAAAACACCGTAAAACCGGATTTACGCCGTCGTAGTAACACCGCGGGCTGTTTTGGGTTAGTTAATTAAAAACTATGATAAACTTTGATTTAAAAGTTGTTATTCTGAGAAAATGATTTTTATTATGAACATGAAACTATATCCAAAAATTATGGTTAAACTCAAAGTGGAAGTATGTTTTCTAAAATGGTCATCTAGACGTCGTTCTTTTGACTGAAATGACTACCTTTACAAAAACGACTTGTAACTTATTTCTCCAACTATAAACCTATACTTTTCTGTTTAGATTCATAAAATAGAGTTCAATATGAAACCATAGCAATTTGATTCACTCAAAACGGATTTAAAATGAAGAAGTTATGGGTAAAACAAGATTGGATAATTTTTCTCATTTTAGCTACGTGAAAATTGGTAACAAATCTATTCCAACCATAACTTAATCAACTTGTATTGTATATTATGTAATCTTGAGATACCATAGACACGTATACAATGTTTCGACCTATCATGTCGACACATCTATATATATTTCGGAACAACCATAGACACTCTATATGTGAATGTTGGAGTTAGCTATACAGGGTTGAGGTTGATTCCAAAATATATATAGTTTGAGTTGTGATCAATACTGAGATACGTATACACTGGGTCGTGGATTGATTCAAGATAATATTTATCGATTTATTTCTGTACATCTAACTGTGGACAACTAGTTGTAGGTTACTAACGAGGACAGCTGACTTAATAAACTTAAAACATCAAAATATATTAAAAGTGTTGTAAATATATTTTGAACATACTTTAATATATATGTATATATTGTTATAGGTTCGTGAATCAACCAGTGGCCAAGTCTTACTTCCCGACGAAGTAAAAATCTGTGAAAGTGAGTTATAGTCCCACTTTTAAAATCTAATATTTTTGGGATGAGAATACATGCAGGTTTTATAAATGATTTACAAAATAGACACAAGTACGTGAAACTACATTCTATGGTTGAATTATCGAAATCGAATATGCCCCTTTTTATTAAGTCTGGTAATCTAAGAATTAGGGAACAGACACCCTAATTGACGCGAATCCTAAAGATAGATCTATTGGGCCTAACAAACCCCATCCAAAGTACCGGATTCTTTAGTACTTCGAAATTTATATCATATCCGAAGGGTGTCCCGGAATGATGGGGATATTCTTATATATGCATCTTGTTATTGTCGGTTACCAGGTGTTCACCATATGAATGATTTTTATCTCTATGTATGGGATGTGTATTGAAATATGAAATCTTGTGGTCTATTGTTACGATTTGATATATATAGGTTAAACCTATAACTCACCAACATTTTTGTTGACGTTTAAAGCATGTTTATTCTCAGGTGAATATTAAGAGCTTCCGATGTTGCATACTAAAATAAGGACAAGATTTGGAGTCCATGTTTGTATGATATTGTGTAAAAACTGCATTCAAGAAACTGATTTCGATGTAACATATTTGTATTGTAAACCATTATGTAATGGTCGTGTGTAAACAGGATATTTTAGATTATCATTATTTGATAATCTACGTAAAGCTTTTTAAACCTTTATTTATGAAATAAAGGTTATGGTTTGTTTTAAAAATGAATGCAGTCTTTGAAAAACGTCTCATATAGAGGTCAAAACCTCGCAACGAAATCAATTAATATGGAACGTTTTTAATCAATAAGAACGGGACATTTCAGTTGGTATCCGAGCGTTGGTCTTAGAGAACCAGAAAATTTGCATTAGTGTGTCTTATCGAGTTTGTTAGGATGCATTAGTGAGTCTGGACTTCGACCGTGTTTTCTTTAAAAATGATTGCTTAACATTTTTGTTGGAAACTATATATTTTTAACATATGAATATTATGTGATATATTAATCTCTTAACGTGTTTGATATTATGTGATAGATGTCTACCTCTAGAACAAGTCCCATTGACTCACCTAATAATAATGAAGAGTCAAATGTAAATTGGAATGATTTGTGGACTGATTCACAAGTTCCCGAAGAGGAACCGGAAGAAGAGTCGGAACCGGAAGAAGAATCGGAACCGGAAGAAGAATCGGAACCGGATGAAGAAATAGAACCGGTGGGGGAAATAATAAAACGGTTAAGTAAAAGAAAATCCTCAACCAACCGACCAAAGTTAATTATGGTCAATGGTGTTTCCGCCAAGGAAGAAAAATATTGGGAGGATTACCAATTCTCCGATGAATCGGATTCCGACGAGAATTCCGATGATGTTATAGAAATTACCCCAACTGAATTTAAAAAGGCAAAAGAAAATAATAAGGGAAAGGGCATAAAAATAGAGAAATCTAATTCCAACCCCGATGAACTTTATATGTATCGTCAACCCCCGAAGTCCTTAAGTTGTAACAATGACCCGGGAACCTCTAAACCACCAGGTTTTTCTAAACCAATGTGGACAACGACGGCTCGTATTAGGGGAACATCATATATCCCTAGAAACTTGGCAAAACGAACCAAAACCGAAGAAGAAGAAACGAGCGAGTCGGAATAAGATAGTTGTATTCGTGTGGTGTAATATATGTAATATAGTGTTCTTATGCTTTATGATATATGTAAAAATTGCTTGTATTAATAAGTATTTTTTTATGAAACTAACTCTTGTCTATTTTACAGTTTAAAAACACAAAATGGATAGACAACCCAATATTTTAAGAGACCTACCCGGAGACATGATTGATGAAATCTTGTCTAGAGTCGGCCAGAATTCTTCGGCACAACTATTTAAGGCGAGATCAGTTTGTAAGACATTCGAAGAACGTTCCAAGAATGTCTTGGTTTATAAGAGACTTTCGTTTGAAAGATGGGGGATATCACATTGGGAAACCCAGAAGTTACGATGTGTTTACTTTGACGCATATATTGCGGGGAACCCAAATGCTATTTTACGCAACGGGTTAAGAAATTATTTTGACTCAATATATCCGGATATTGGACTTCGTGATTTAGAAAAAGCGGCTAACATGCAACATAAAGAAGCATGTTATGCTTACGGATTAGTAATGTTCGCTTCTCACCAAAGTGAGAACAAGAACATCGGGCTACAACTATTAAACAAAACGTTTCTACAAGTGACGGAGTCGGTAATTGGGGTAAGAAATGAGGTTTTTAGATTATTACGGGACTGTTGGACATTACGTAACCCTCGTCCCTTTGATGATGTTACAACACGCTGTCTTATCAACGGCCATAACAGTTATGTTGCACAAGACCAAGGATGGGAAGTAGTCCTAGTAAAACCAGAATGCATGACTTGTTTCTGGACGTATGAATTACGTGTCTTTATTGCCTTTGCTGAACGACTTGTGTACTAGCTAGAATTATCTTCACAACTATCTTGTATCGAAGTTATTGTGTGCTATATTTCATGCTTTATGTAAAATAAGCGGTATTGTAAGTTTGTAAAATATTGTATAAAAGTTTGAACGCGAAATATTATTATAATCAGTTTTTCATATAGAATTGTAGTAGTTGAATTGTATATTAGCTACTAAGTATGAACTTAACGGGTAGGTACTACCCGAATTTAAACTTATAAAACGCTAATATGAAGAAAAAGCTTTTATAAATGAGTTCATATTATGCTACGAAATACTATTAACTACTCTTAATATTCTGTATGATTAACTTGTTCCATTTAACTATTTTGAAGGAAATGGCACCGACTACTCGACACACCGTGAATATGAATGAAGAGGAATTCCGTACTTTTCTAGCTTCAAACATAGCCGCAGTACAGGCTGCGCTACATACCAACAATAACCTTGGATCTAGCAGTACAGGAAATCGTGTAGGATGCACCTACAAAGAATTCACTGCCTGCAAACCTTTGGAATTTGATGGAACCGAAGGACCGATCGGATTGAAACGGTGGACCGAGAAGGTTGAATCGGTGTTTGCCATAAGTAAGTGTACTGAAGAGGACAAAGTGAAGTACGCTACGCATACCTTCACAGGTTCTGCGTTAACATGGTGGAATACCTATCTAGAGCAAGTGGGACAAGATGATGCGTACGCACTACCGTGGTCAGCATTCAAGCACTTGATGAACGAGAAGTACCGTCCCAGAACCGAGGTCAATAAGCTCAAGACAGAACTTAGAGGGTTACGAACCCAAGGATTTGATATTACCACGTATGAAAGACGATTCACAGAATTGTGCCTATTGTGTCCGGGAGCATTCGAAGATGAGGAAGAGAAGATCGACGCGTTTGTGAAAGGATTACCGGAAAGAATCCAAGAAGATATAAGTTCACACGAGCCCGCCTCCATACAACAGGCATGTAGAATGGCTCACAAACTAGTGAACCAGATTGAAGAAAGAATTACAGAACAGACTGCTGAAGAGGCCAATGTGAAGCAAGTCAAAAGAAAGTGGGAGGAAAACGGTGATAAGAATCACCAATACAACAACAACAGCAATTACAACAATAATCGCAACAATTATCCCAACAATCGCAACATCAATCGCAACTACAACAAACGGCCCAACAACAACAACAACAACAACAACAACAACAACAACAGCAACTACAACAATCATCCCAACAACAATAATAACCGCAACAACAACAACAATCAGAAGCAGGTATGCCAAAGGTGTGAAAAGAATCACTCGGGGTTCTGCACCAAATTTTGCAACAAGTGTAAAAGAAATGGTCATAGCGCGGCGAAGTGTGAGGTCTACGGACCAGGGGTTAATAGAACGAAAGGAACAAATGGTGTCGGAACGAGTAATGGCGGAGCAAGTAGTGTCGGAGCAAGTTATGCCAATGTAGTTTGTTATAAATGTGGAAAACCAGGCCACATTATTAGAAATTGCCCGAACCAGGAGAACACGAATGGACAAGGCCGTGGAAGAGTTTTCAATATTAATGCGGTAGAGGCACAGGAAGACCCGGAGCTTGTTACGGGTACGTTTCTTATTGACAATAAATCTGCTTACGTTTTATTTGATTCGGGTGCGGATAGAAGCTATATGAGTAGAGATTTTTGTGCTAAATTAAGTTGTCCATTGACGCCTTTGGATAGTAAATTTTTACTCGAATTAGCAAATGGTAAATTAATTTCAGCAGATAATATATGTCGGAATCGAGAAATTAAACTGGTTAGCAAAACATTTAAGATTGATTTGATACCAGTAGAGTTAGGGAGTTTTGATGTGATAATCGGTATGGACTGGTTGAAAGAAGTGAAAGCAGAGATCGTCTGTTACAAAAATGCAATTCGCATTATATGAGAAAAAGGAAAACCCTTAATGGTGTACGGAGAAAAGGGCAACACGAAGCTACATCTTATTAGTAATTTGAAGGCACAAAAACTAATAAGAAAAGGTTGCTATGCTGTTCTAGCACACGTCGAGAAAGTACAAACTGAAGAAAAGAGCATCAATGATGTTCCCATTGCAAAAGAATTTCCCGATGTATTTCCGAAAGAATTACCGGGATTACCCCCACATCGATCCGTTGAATTTCAAATAGATCTTGTACCAGGAGCTGCACCAATAGCTCGTGCTCCTTGCAAACTTGCACCCAGCGAGATGAAAGAACTGCAAAGCCAATTACAAGAACTTTTAGAGCGTGGTTTCATTCGACCAAGCACATCACCGTGGGGAGGTCCTGTTTTGTTTGTCAAGAAGAAAGATGGTACATTCAGGTTGTGTATCGACTACCGAGAGTTGAACAAACTTACCATCAAGAACCGCTACCCACTACTGAGAATCGACGACTTATTTGATCAACTACAAGGCTCGTCTGTTTATTCAAAGATTGACTTACGTTCCGGGTATCATCAAATGCGGGTGAAAGAAGATGATATTCCAAAGACTGCTTTCAGAACACGTTACGGTCATTACGAGTTTATGGTCATGCCGTTTGGTTTAACTAATGCACCAGCTGTGTTCATGGACCTTATGAACCGAGTGTGTGGACCATACCTTGACAAGTTTGTCATTGTTTTCATTGATGACATACTTATTTACTCAAAGAATGACCAAGAACACGGTGAACATTTGAGAAAGGTGTTAGAAGTATTGAGGAAGGAAGAATTGTACGCTAAGTTTTCAAAGTGTGCATTTTGGTTGGAAGAAGTTCAATTCCTCGGTCACATAGTGAACAAAGAAGGTATTAAGGTGGATCCGGCAAAGATAGAAACTGTTGAAAAGTGGGAAACCCCGAAAACTCCAAAACACATACGCCAGTTTTTAGGACTAGCTGGTTACTACAGAAGGTTCATCCAAGACTTTTCCAGAATAGCAAAACCCTTGACTGCATTAACGCATAAAGGGAAGAAATTTGAATGGAATGATGAACAAGAGAAAGCGTTTCAGTTATTGAAGAAAAAGCTAACTACGGCACCTATATTGTCATTGCCTGAAGGGAATGATGATTTTGTGATTTATTGTGATGCATCAAAGCAAGGTCTCGGTTGTGTATTAATGCAACGAACGAAGGTGATTGCTTATGTGTCTAGACAATTGAAGATTCACGAACAAAATTATACGACGCATGATTTGGAATTAGGCGCGGTTGTTTTTGCATTAAAGACTTGGAGGCACTACTTATATGGGGTCAAAAGTATTATATATACCGACCACAAAAGTCTTCAACACATATTTAATCAGAAACAACTGAATATGAGGCAGCGTAGGTGGATTGAATTATTGAATGATTACGACTTTGAGATTCGTTACCACCCGGGGAAGGCAAATGTGGTAGCCGATGCCTTGAGCAGGAAGGACAGAGAACCCATTCGAGTAAAATCTATGAATATAATGATTCATAATAACCTTACTACTCAAATAAAGGAGGCGCAACAAGGAGTTTTAAAAGAGGGAAATTTAAAGGATGAAATACCCAAAGGATCGGAGAAGCATCTTAATATTCGAGAAGACGGAACCCGGTATAGGGCTGAAAGGATTTGGGTACCAAAATTTGGAGATATGAGAGAAATGGTACTTAGAGAAGCTCATAAAACCAGATACTCAATACATCCTGGAACGGGGAAGATGTACAAGGATCTCAAGAAACATTTTTGGTGGCCGGGTATGAAAGCCGATGTTGCTAAATATGTAGGAGAATGTTTGACGTGTTCTAAGGTCAAAGCTGAGCATCAGAAACCATCAGGTCTACTTCAACAACCCGAAATCCCGGAATGGAAATGGGAAAACATTACCATGGATTTCATCACTAAATTGCCAAGGACTGCAAGTGGTTTTGATACTATTTGGGTAATAGTTGATCGTCTCACCAAATCAGCACACTTCTTGCCAATAAGAGAAGATGACAAGATGGAGAAGTTAGCACGACTGTATTTGAAGGAAGTCGTCTCCAGACATGGAATACCAATCTCTATTATCTTTGATAGGGATGGCAGATTTATTTCAAGATTCTGGCAGACATTACAGCAAGCATTGGGAACTCGTCTAGACATGAGTACTGCCTATCATCCACAAACCGATGGGCAGAGCGAAAGGATGATACAAACGCTTGAAGACATGCTACGAGCATGTGTTATTGATTTCGGAAATAGTTGGGATCGACATCTACCGTTAGCAGAATTTTCCTACAACAACAGCTACCATTCAAGCATTGAGATGGCGCCGTTTGAAGCACTTTATGGTAGAAAGTGCAGGTCTCCGATTTTTTGGAGTGAAGTGGGGGATAGACAGATTACGGGTCCGGAGATTATACAAGAAACTACCGAGAAGATCATCCAAATTCAACAACGGTTGAAAACCGCCCAAAGTCGACAAAAGAGCTACGCAGACATTAAAAGAAAAGATATAGAATTTGAAATTGGAGAGATGGTCATGCTTAAAGTTGCACCTTGGAAAGGCGTTGTTCGATTTGGTAAACGAGGGAAATTAAATCCAAGGTTTATTGGACCATTCAAGATTATTGATCGTGTCGGACCAGTAGCTTACCGACTTGAGTTACCTCAACAACTCGCGGCTGTACATAACACTTTCCACGTCTCGAATTTGAAGAAATGTTTTGCTAAAGAAGATCTCACTATTCCATTAGATGAAATCCAAATCAACGAAAAACTTCAATTCATCGAAGAACCCGTCGAAATAATGGATCGTGAGGTTAAAAGACTTAAGCAAAACAAGATACCAATTGTTAAGGTTCGATGGAATGCTCGTAGAGGACCCGAGTTCACCTGGGAGCATGAAGATCAGATGAAGAAGAAATACCCGCATCTATTTCCAGAAGATTCGTCAACACCTTCAACAGCTTAAAATTTCGGGACGAAATTTATTTAACGGGTAGGTACTGTAGTGACCCGAACTTTTCCATGTTTATATATATTAATTGAGATTGATATTTACATGATTAAATGTTTCCAACATGTTAAGCAATCAAACTTGTTAAGACTTGATTAATTGAAATATGTTTCATATAGACAATTGACCACCCAAGTTGACCGGTGATTCACGAACGATAAAACTTGTAAAAACTATATGATGACATATATATGGTTATATATATAGTTAACATGATATTATGATATGTAAACATATCATTAAGTATATTAACAATGAACTACATATGTAAAAACAAGACTACTAACTTACTGATTTTGAAACGAGACATATATGTAACGATTATCGTTGTAACGACATTTAATGTATATATATCATATTAAGAGATATGCGTACATCATAATATCATGATAATATAATAATTTAAAATCTCTTTTGATATTATAAACATTGGGTTAACAACAATTAACAAGATCGTTAACCTAAAGGTTTCAAAACAACACTTACATGTAACGACTAACGATGACTTAACGACTCAGTTAAAATATATATACATGTAGTGTTTTAATATGTATTTATACACTTTTTAAAGACTTCAATACACTTATCAAAATACTTCTACTTAACAAAAATGCTTACAATTACATCCTCGTTCAGTTTCATCAACAATTCTACTCGTATGCACCCGTATTCGTACTCGTACAATACACAGCTTTTAGATGTATGTACTATTGGTATATTCACTCCAATGATCAGCTCTTAGTAGCCCATGTGAGTCACCTAACACATGTGGGAACCATCATTTGGCAACTAGCATGAAATATCTCATAAAATTACAAAAATATGAATAATCATTCATGACTTATTTACATGAAAACAAAATTACATATCCTTTATATCTAATCCATACACCAACGACCAAAAACACCTACAAACACTTTCATTCTTCAATTTTCTTCATCTAATTGATCTCTCTCAAGTTCTATCTTCAAGTTCTAAGTGTTCTTCATAAATTCCAAAAGTTCTAGTTTCATAAAATCAAGAATACTTTCAAGTTTGCTAGCTCACTTCCAATCTTGTAAGGTGATCATCCAACCTCAAGAAATCTTTGTTTCTTACAGTAGGTTATCATTCTAATACAAGGTAATAATCATATTCAAACTTTGGTTCAATTTTTATAACTATAACAATCTTATTTCAAGTGATGATCTTACTTGAACTTGTTTTCGTGTCATGATTCTGCTTCAAGAACTTCGAGCCATCCAAGGATCCGTTGAAGCTAGATCCATTTTTTTCTTTTCCAGTAGGTTTATCCAAGGAACTTAAGGTAGTAATGATGTTCATAACATCATTCGATTCATACATATAAAGCTATCTTATTCGAAGGTTTAAACTTGTAATCACTAGAACATAGTTTAGTTAATTCTAAACTTGTTCGCAAACAAAAGTTAATCCTTCTAACTTGACTTTTAAAATCAACTAAACACATGTTCTATATCTATATGATATGCTAACTTAATGATTTAAAACCTGAAAACACGAAAAACACCGTAAAACCGGATTTACGCCGTCGTAGTAACACCGCGGGCTGTTTTGGGTTAGTTAATTAAAAACTATGATAAACTTTGATTTAAAAGTTGTTATTCTGAGAAAATGATTTTTATTATGAACATGAAACTATATCCAAAAATTATGGTTAAACTCAAAGTGGAAGTATGTTTTCTAAAATGGTCATCTAGACGTCGTTCTTTTGACTGAAATGACTACCTTTACAAAAACGACTTGTAACTTATTTCTCCGACTATAAACCTATACTTTTCTGTTTAGATTCATAAAATAGAGTTCAATATGAAACCATAGCAATTTGATTCACTCAAAACGGATTTAAAATGAAGAAGTTATGGGTAAAACAAGATTGGATAATTTTTCTCATTTTAGCTACGTGAAAATTGGTAACAAATCTATTCCAACCATAACTTAATCAACTTGTATTGTATATTATGTAATCTTGAGATACCATAGACACGTATACAATGTTTCGACCTATCATGTCGACACATCTATATATATTTCGGAACAACCATAGACACTCTATATGTGAATGTTGGAGTTAGATATACAGGGTTGAGGTTGATTCCAAAATATATATAGTTTGAGTTGTACACTGGGTCGTGGATTGATTCAAGATAATATTTATCGATTTATTTCTGTACATCTAACTGTGGACAACTAGTTGTAGGTTACTAACGAGGACAGCTGACTTAATAAACTTAAAACATCAAAATATATTAAAAGTGTTGTAAATATATTTTGAACATACTTTAATATATATGTATATATTGTTATAGGTTCGTGAATCAACCAGTGGCCAAGTCTTAATTCCCGACGAAGTAAAAATCTGTGAAAGTTATAGTCCAACTTTTAAAATCTAATATTTTTGGGATGAGAATACATGCAGGTTTTATAAATGATTTACAAAATAGACACAAGTACGTGAAACTACATTCTATGGTTGAATTATCGAAATCGAATATGCCCCTTTTTATTAAGTCTGGTAATCTAAGAATTAGGGAACAGACACCCTAATTGACGCGAATCCTAAAGATAGATCAATTGGGCCTAACAAACCCCATCCAAAGTACTGGATGCTTTAGTACTTCGAAATTTATATCATATCCGAAGGGTGTCCCGGAATGATGGGGATATTCTTATATATGCATCTTGTTATTGTCGGTTACCAGGTGTTCACCATATGAATGATTTTTATCTCTATGTATGGGATGTGTATTGAAATATGAAATCTTGTGGTCTATTGTTACGATTTGATATATATAGGTTAAACCTATAACTCACCAACATTTTTGTTGACGTTTAAAGCATGTTTATTCTCAGGTGAATATTAAGAGCTTCCGCTGTTGCATACTAAAATAAGGACAAGATTTGGAGTCCATGTTTGTATGATATTGTGTAAAAACTGCATTCAAGAAACTGATTTCGATGTAACATATTTGTATTGTAAACCATTATGTAATGGTCGTGTGTAAACAGGATATTTTAGATTATCATTATTTGATAATCTACGTAAAGCTTTTTAAACCTTTATTTATGAAATAAAGGTTATGGTTTGCTTTAAAAATGAATGCAGTCTTTGAAAAACGTCTCATATAGAGGTCAAAACCTCGCAACGAAATCAATTAATATGGAACGTTTTTAATCAATAAGAACGGGACATTTCATTTCAAAGCCTTACCATTGGATAGAATATCTTATTACGTTTCCAACGATATTTGATTCATCGAAAACGGAGTTACGGTCGAAAAGTTATGGCCAAAACAAGTTGCTGAAACCTGTTTTGGGCTCGACCACAATTTCCAGTTATTTGGAGCGGCGCTCCACCTTCTGGCGCGGCGCGCCGATTGCTGCAGAGGCAATTTTCAGCCTTTTTAAAAGGTTTAAATGAGGGGTACTTTGGTCTTTTCAATTTGGGTCGGTTTGGTGTCATCAAGACTGACCTAGAACTCCATTGGAGCTCATTTTCACTCATCAAACACTCTCATCTTCAAACCCTAGAGTGAGAGGAGAGTTTTAGAGAGAGGGAGCTCCAATTGGAGAAGAAGAAGGGTGTTTCGGGTCAAACCTCCGGTATTAAAGTTGTTCTACTCGTCAACGGCATCATTTTGGAGGTATTGGTAAGTTCAAACTCCGAACTTCATCTTTGTAATTTGATATTCAAGTTTAGGGTTTTGAACTAGTTAGTTATAAAACCCATTTAGGAGGTGAAATGGGTAATTGTAACTAGTTATTGTTGATGTTGGTGGGTTTAGGGTTGGTTAATGATTTAACCATGTTTAAGGCTTGTATGTAGTGTGTAATCTCTAGTAT
Organism: Rutidosis leptorrhynchoides; assembly: GCF_046630445.1. Lineage (NCBI taxonomy): Eukaryota > Viridiplantae > Streptophyta > Magnoliopsida > Asterales > Asteraceae > Rutidosis > Rutidosis leptorrhynchoides. The sequence goes on from NC_092339.1 coordinate 139,527,091, forward strand.
TAGTGATTCTAGTAGTGTTGAAACTCTTTCGGGTATGTTTGGTTGATTAACTTTGACTAGAGTCAAAGATTAGGGTTTGGTGATGATTATAACCCAATTGTCGATTTAATAAGGTTTATAAACTTAAAATGGATTAAGTTGAAGTATAAAACCGAGTTAAATATGTTTTGTTGTTAAAACTTGATAATGGCGCGATATTGACTTCTTATGGGTCAAATTAGTGTTTAAGTGCCATTTTGGGCAAGATAGGTGTTTAACACCTATGATTGGGTCTAATTGGCGTATTAGAACCATTCTCACTTGTGTTAGTGATTATTGGTTAGTTTGGGCACGGTTTGTGCTTGGAAGTGCATTTGGGTCGAAATTGCACTAGTTGTCAATTTGGGTTGATTTGTAAATCCACCCTAATTATGTTGTGGTGTTTGTGATAATGGAATAGGTACATTCCATCGGTGTGTTGCGGATTTTTCGGTGGCATTTCTTCAAGGCGAAAAGGTGAGTGGAATATTTATACATGTATGTATGTGGTTTATTTACTCGTACGCGATGTGGGCCTTTGGTGCCACATCGTAAGTAGTGGGCATTATGTCACAAGACGGTGACATATTTGTTGGTATGATGGGATGGGAACTACAATTCGGTAGTGTCTCGACAGGTTATTCACAAGTCGGTAATACCCTTGGGTGATTCACAAGTCGGTGACACCCTATAGTGTTCACAAGTCGGTGACACTTAGTGGCGCTTCACAAGTCGGTGATGTCACATGGCGTTCACAAGTCGGTGACCCATAGATATTGATGGGTAGTTCACAAGTCGGTGACACCCTTTGATGAGTCACAAGTCGGTGACAACATACGAGTGAGACTCGACGTTATTGGTCGTCTACAAGTCGGTAGTGCCATAGCGAGGAACGGTTTGTTATATTTATGCATTATTGTGATTTAGTATATTATTGTGGCGATTTATATACTAACGTTGATGCTAGTCGTATGTTTGGTGTTGCTAGCTCGTTTATGCATTTTGTTTGCATGGTATTGTAAGTGGATGCGTGTAGGTAAATTACATATGTATATGTATAAGTATTGCATTCACTAAGCGTTAGCTTACCCTCTCGTTGTTGACTTTTTTATAGATTGCATGGATACGGAGGCTCGGGTAAGCGGGGACTAGTGGACTTGCGTAGTTGCTTTAGAAGGCTTGCTTTTGGATTGATTAGGATTGGGTAGCATATCCCCAATCGCCATGCTCGGCCTTTATTTTGTATTACAAATCATGTGGTTGAAAACTTGTATTTTCGTACGAAAGTCGTAAAACGGCCGATGTGGGCCCGGTCTTCATAAGACTAATTTTATTAATGGAACGTGTTAGTTCTACATATATTAATGTATGGTTAAAAGCGTTTTGTCTAAATATGTCGGGAAGTGGTCAAACATTTTCGCATTTCATGACTTTTTGGACAGGCCACTTTGGCGCGCCGCTCGGCCATATGGCGCGCCGCGCCATATGCTGTTCCAGCAGATTTTTTTTTATCCGCGTTATTGGTTGGTTAACGGGTTGGGTTGTTACACATTCATTAATAATAAGTTTCATACATCATGATAGATTCATACAATACATAAGTGAAATATGAAACTACAACTAGATTACATCGTGAAATCTAATACAAAAGGTCCTACGGTGAAGGTGGGTATAGGATGTCTAATACCTGAGCCAACTGCTCCTCGAGCTCAGTAACCCGAGCTCGGAGGATTCTCACCTCCCTTGTCAATTCCTCGACTGTGGGAGATGGTGGGGCAGGCGGTGCAGGTGGTGCGGGTGGTGCAGACCGCACGAAACGGGGTGCAGACGTTCCGGCTCCAGAAATAGTCAGCACGTAACGGGGTACCTTACGCACTTGTGGGACGGCAGGGTACAGCACAAGCCGCTAACGAGCAGTAACCCTACGATGTCAACCAAACGCGTCTGTGAAGGCTCGTCCTCCGTTGATCCCCGAAATGATGGTACCTTCGAAGCGATACCGCTTCTTCAGCGGGGTGGAGGGTGGCTGAATAGGTATATCGGCAGGATCCTCATCATCACTGGAGTCGTCTGAGGAAGAGTCATCTAATGAAGAATCGTCGGATGAGGAGTCATCCGAATCATGTGGTGGTGACACTGGTGGCTAAACTGGCCGTCCGTGGGCGGCCATCATCTGTATGTATCTGAATGGAGGAATCGGCACTAAACGTCCATTAGGAGCGCGTCGGCACGGCATGCGCATATGGTTACGGAATGGCCCTTCCCCTAACTCCGCGGGAATCACAACACCACCGATGCGGGGCTGTGGCTCCGAGGATCTGGGAGCAGACGGAGCTGGAATCTCCGTAAGGTCCACGTGTCCGTCAATAGTAGCCACTGGTGCAGGCGCCTGGCTGCTAGTCCCGGAAGATGAAGCTCCGGGGTCACTCGTGGGTAGCGGGATCGGTGTGTCGGCAGCAGCAGCAGGTGGGGTGGCTGACAAGTCTAAACTACCCAAAATGATAGCAGGTGGAACATCCGACATCTGAACAAGGAAAAATAAATTTTCCATGTCAATAAGTCATAAAGCAAGCACGTATTAGGCCAACAGTTTAAATCATGTATAACAATAAGTAGCATGGCAATAATAACGAATTGTACAGAAGTAGCATGCAATCGAAAGCAAGTGATATCATACAGTAGTGAAATCATGTAGTAGCATACGGCATATAGCAGTAAAAGCAAGCAACAGCATGCAGTAAGTTCAGTAGAAACACGTAAACTAGCAAGTTGTAGATTAGTCCTATTAGTGAATCCTACTTGGGTCGGTCTTAGACTCACTAATGCAACCTAATTCCCTACAACCAATGCTCTGATACCAAATGTGATGCCCCGTACAAAACCATCGTGTACGAATCATCAACAACAGGATCATTACAAGGTTAAGTACTATATGCTGTAATAAAAGAAGTTGCATTCACGATAAAAAGGTGACGTCAATTGTTTTACACCAACAGTATGCTTCTACGAATAGCAAGCACGAATAAATGTATGTGACCCTTAGGTTGTTACAAAACATAGTTCAAAAGTATTAAAGTTTGAATGCAAGATAAACAGTTCATGCGGTGATAACACTAGAGCAGCGGGTGTCTACGGCAAGACTAGCACGACAGCGGAAGCAAATAACCTTAAGCACCTGAGAAAAACATGCTTAAAAACATCAACACAAAGGTTGGTGAGCTATAGTTTAAGTATAACAGTATGTAAGGTAGGCCACGAGATTTCAGTGCTACAAAGAGCGTTTCAAAACAGTATGATAAATTATATATGTTAACTGTGGGCACTTGGTAACTAACTTAACGTTTATACCCCCTGAAAGTACACTTGGCAAGTGCGTATGTATACGAAGTATTAAACACAGGTTAAATGCTAGCGCTACTAGCCCGAGTGGGGATGTCAAACCCTATGGATCCATATCTAAGATTCGAGTTCACCGGTTCAAAAACCAATGACTAAACGTTACCGAGCTAAAGGGAATGTTTCTGCCGTTATATAACCCACATATATATAAGTTTAAGTACTCGTTCCTAGTATGTAAAACATAAAATACGCATGTATTCTCAGTTCCCAAAATAGTTAAAGTAAAAAGGGAATGCTATAACTCACAATGATAAAGTAGCGGTAAAGTATGACTCGGAAAGTAAGCAAGTAATGAAGGTTGTCCAAATGGGTCCTCAACCTAAGTCAAATAGTAATAAGTCAGTAAATCATCCGAATAGGTTTAAAAGTATGTAAATAAGGTCTTAAGGGTCATCATCATTCATCATTTAACAAAAGGTGTAAAGTAAGTTTCATTTAGGAAAGTAGTTTAAAACAAAGGCTGACTTCGGTCAGTCACCAAGGCCTCTAACCTTACTGAAATAAGGTGAGACCAGTGGCCATGGCTCCGTATATGAGTCCTTTAAGTGTGGTTAAATTTACAGAAGCAAACTCGTCTTTGTTTGACCGTGGCGACGGTCTTAGTGCGAGTAGGTCAGAAATTTCTGCACAACGTTAAAAGGACATAGTGACGATCGGAGGGCCATAAATCCTAAACCGTAACTCAGATTAAGACGAGTCCTATATGAAAAGTTATCTACTCAAATAGAGTTATTTGAAAATCATAATCACAACAGCCTAGGTCTTACTGATCAGACCCAGAATACAGAAAACAGACAGGTCAGTAGGTTCCGGTGGTTATTGGTGTTCGATGCTTATCACGGTTCTCATCCTTGATGCATGTAGCTTCAAGTGTACAACTCGTTGATGTGTTTGTATCATTTTCACCAAGGTTTGACCATCATAACCCTTGTGTAAGTCTAAGACATGAAGCACAACTCACTTAAGTGTTGCAAGTGTTTTGATGAACCAAAGTTACATCAAAGTCTTAGATCTAACACATACATGAACTTTAAAACTAATAATAAGTTACAAACTTGAAAATGAACTTATGAAATCAAGATCTTAAGTTGTAGAACATAATTCTTAGTTTGATCTTGAAGATCCAAGACTCAAAAGTCTAGATCTTACATAAGTGTACAAAGTTATAATTAAAGAAACTTACTTACATGTTCTTGAACTTTTAAAGTTAACTTTTAGTTCAAGATTAATGAGATCAAAGTTAACTAGTAACATTTGACCAACAAGAACATAAATCATGAAATTAAAGTGCAAGTATAAGCTAAGTAATGAGTTCATGGGTTGCATACTTTAAAGATTCAAACCAAAGTTTGATCTTTAAGAAAGTAAACTTTAAAGTTTACTAACATGAATTACAAGTATGAGTTACAACACATGAACCTTAAATCTTTTAAAACAATAAATGTAGAATCATAAACTAGTAAGTTTATGTTCTTGTGTTCTTGAAAATACAAGATATTATGAAGAATGAAACAAAAGAGTTTGATTCTTGGAATTTAGTAAGTAAATAATAACAAGTAACAAAGTAACAACAACTAACAACTACAAACAATTAACAACAAAGAACAAAGATGATGATGATATATGGTGTTCTTGGTTTTGGTTTCTAGGAGGAAAAGGAAGGAGAAAGAAAGCTTGTAACTTACAAGAATGAAGAGAAAGTTGAGAGGAAAAATGAGAGCAAGCAAGGTGTGTGAAGTGGAATGCTACAAGTGAGTGAAGTAAGTAATAAAATTTGAAAACCAAACCTCCCTTTACTCTTGCCAAAACCGATGGTTGGGAGGTGGAATGGGGGAGGGGATTGTTTGTTGGTTACTAGCTTGTAAAGTCTTACAAAAGTTGGATATTTAGTGTTAGTTCATGGGGATTGTAAGGTAACTAGATTCCATGTGCTTAAACTAACTAGTTACTCTTAAAAGTAATACTTACAAGTGTTAGTGGGCTAACTAAGTCCATTAATATGGGTAGGGTGGGCTTCTAAAGTCCACTAATACTAATAAAGGCCCAAGTTCAATTAAAAGCCCAAGTATATATGTAGTTAACAAGTTTATCCAATTAAAAGCCCAAGTAACTAACTAACAACTTTAGTTAAATAAAATGATTAATAAAACTTAATCATGAACGTAAATAATACTTGAAAATATTATTCGTTTAAGTTTCGTGTGTCACAAAGACGTTTCGGGCAATTAAAGTTAAGTTCGGGCAATCATGGCAACATGTAAATGTAATAACGTACATTTGTTTAATCACACGTATTAATATTAATAATTATTAATAAATAAATGTTGGAAATTCCAGGGTCGTTACAAACACTCTCTTCAAACCACCTGAGCTATGTAGCTTTTCTGATATAATACCAGTTTAATTTCTTTTAACCTTTATTCCCAATTCATCTACTTCATTAAAATAAAGACCCATTTACAATCTTCATCTTCATTATATTGTCTTCGTTATTTTATGTATCATCATCTTAATCTAATCCTTATCATAATCATTATAAATTCATCATCTTATTCTATAGTAAACGTATCTATCTTCAATTAAACTCCTCGGGCCAGAGTTAAAATACAAACCCAAGTAGTCACAATCCAAATACATAATACGGCCCAAGAACAAGTCGTGTATTGGTTGTGGTTTAGGTTAAACGTCCAACAAAAAGAAATATTCAGAATCCATAGCTTCCATCGTGACTTAGATAGGGTAACAAGTGGGGTTTGGTTAATAATAAAAGGACAGTTTTATGATAGCATGTGAATTATATAACTCAAACGAGTTGTCCAGTGCCTCGACTATCAGCCACTATGTTCCCACTTCATTCCACTTGCACTTTATCACTAGCTTTATTTTATTTGAACATGTAAAAACAATTCCAAATGGGTGTGTCTCGGCCCACCACAGGAACCGAACAAAAGGAAGAGCAACATCACTTGATTTATCATTATTAAGTCCCCCACTCTTAATTACTTTATCTATTAAAATGAATAACAAAGATCAATGATATATCACGATTAGAATAACAAAGGGAGTGAAGACCCGTCCTAATCCATCCGGACGAAATCCATATCGATTATAAATTATTCACAACAGTTGATTACATCACGAGGTATTTGACCTCTATATGACACATTTTACAAACATTGCATTCAATTTTAAAAGACATTCTTTCTTTACAACGAAAATTGACGGCATGCATACCATTTCAGAATATATCCAACTATAATTGACTTAATAATAATCTTGATGAACTCGACGACTCGAATGCAACGTATTTTGAAATATGCCATGAATGACTCCAAGTAATGTTTCTAAAATGAGCAAATGCACAGCGGAAGATTTCTTTCATACCTGAGAATAAACATGCTTTCAATTGTCAACCAAAAGGTTGGTGAGTTCATTAGTTTATCATAAATAATCATTTCATAATTTTAATAGACCACAAGATTTCATATTTTCATTTCTCATAAACATACGTCCCATGCATAGAGACAAAAATATCATTCATATGGATTGAACACCTGGTAATCGACATTCACAATATGCATATAAGAATATCCCCATCATTCCGGGATCCTCCTTCAGACATGATATAAATTTCGAAGTACTAAAGCATCCGGTACTTTGGATGGGGCTTGTTGGGCCCGATAGATCTATCTTTAGAGTTCGCGTCAATTAGGGTGTTTGTTCCCTAATTCTTAGATTACCAGACTTAATAAAAAGGGGCATACTCAGTTTCGATCATTCAACCATATAATGTAGTTTCAATTACTTGTGTCTATTTCGTAAAACAGTTATAAAAACAGCGCATGTATTCTCAGTCCCAAATATATATATTAGAAAAGCATTTAAAAAGGGATTAATGAAACTCACCTAATGTATTTTGTAGTAAAAATACATATGACTATATTGAACAATGCAGGGTTGGCCTCGGATTCACGAACCTATATCAATTGTATATTTATTAAAACATATAATCGTAATCGAGCAAGTTTATATATATTATTATTAATAATATACTTGTTATATTTCATGTTATTTGGATCATTTTAATATATTTAATTTATATATTTTATATAGTTAATATTTATCATTATTTATATTATACATATATATGTAAGGTTTTATATATGATAACAATATATATTTGTGTATTAACTGATACATTTTATATATATAATTTAGTAATTATCATTTTAATAATAACAATATAATGATACGTAATATTAATATTATTGTAATGTATTGTTGTATAAAATATCTATTTGTAATAATACCAGTATTGACAAGAATGATAATAGTAATGATAATAATAATAGTAATAATATTAGTAGTAATAGTATCTATTTTAATGTATATGGTAATCTTAATAAAAATGCTAATTTTGATAATTTTAATTAAAATGATACTTTTAGTAAATGATAATAATATCAGTGGTAATAATACATATCAGATTTATCCTAAGTTTCTTATAATTTCTAAACTTATGACTACAGTTACTATAACTTAAATTTGTAATCGTATTCATAATTGTACCTATATTCAAATAATTATGACCATTTTTCATAATTTTTATCGTATCACTTTTATTATTAATTTTGTAACATGAATGTTGTTAATATGTTCATAATCATCTTAATGATGATAATCATAATATTACAATAATAATCATAATAATATTAATAATACTAATACTAATACTAGTAATAATAATAATAATATAGTGATAATAATAATAATAATAATATTTAATGATAATATTAGTAATAATAATAATGATAATACTATTAATTAGATAAATGATAATAATAATTATTATACTTTAATTCTTAGGAACTAATAACACTTATCTTAATAAAAACCATAATCAATAATAATGATAACAACAACAATAATAATAATAATAATAATAATAATAATAATAATAATAATAATAATAATAATAATAATAATAATAATAATAATAATAATAATAATAATAATAATAATAATAATAATAATAATAATAATAATAATAATTATAATAATAATGAAGTAATAACAATAACAATAAAAGACTACTACCTCACAAGAATAGGTTCTAAAAAGAATATAATTTCCCTTGCCCGGACTCGAACCCGAGACCTCTCGGATACACACAAACAACCTTAACCAACTGATCCATTCGATTTTTACTGATTATAACTCTTCTAAATATTATTTAACCTATTAACTTCTGTTTCCCTTTCATCTTCTCTTCAAACATATAAATCGGCCAAGACAGTTTTAAATTGTCCCAATTAAGATATTTTAAAACATTTGTAAATAATAGAAATCAGATGTCAGATGTTAGTATTAAAAGGAAAACGAGAAAAAAAAATAAAAAATAAAAAAATAAAAATAAAAACTGCTACTGCAGTCTCGACGCATACAGAAAAAAAAATAAATCTTGATTTTTAATTAGAGATCGTTTTAACAAAAACTTACTTCATGAAATAGGTTGCAAAACCCCTTTAGAAACTATCTGTGTACCTAATTGAATCTGAAACATAGAATTAAAAACGAATTTTGAGAAGAACTATTATTTTGACTTTTGAAAATATATCTTTGACTTCGAAATTCGACTTTGATTTTATGAATTAAGAACTGAAACTTTATATATAGATTAAATGAAGGATTTCTAACAATCCTCCATTTATAGATTTTTAAATGCAACACAGAATCGTGATTTGGCTCAAAAGTTGAAGAACGGGTTTTGCAGTCTGTTTAAAAAAAATATTAATTTAACTAATTTAGCAGTATTGGGTTGTTGAAATTGATATTAGAAATGGAAGGTAGTTCGAATGGATCCAATATTACAATGAATTAGTCGATCTTATAATGGAATCAGTCGACAGCCAGTACAAATATAACAGGAATTAAATAAGAAAAAATATATAAAAGCAGATTACGTTATCTACTGAGTTTGGATGTTTTCTATTGATTGAATCACAATATGGGACAGAAACAAGATAATGCTACAGATTGAGAGCTACTGATAACAGATCCTGATTCCAAATGAGTACGTTCTATAATATAATGTATATTAATATGTTAATTATTAGTAATTATAATTAATTAAAATCCTATTAATAATTGAATTAATAATAATAATAATAATAGTAATAATAATAATAATGTTAATATTATCAAATAATACTAAAAATGATATCAATAATAATTTATAATAATAATAATAATACTAATTATTAATGGTAATGGTAATAATAATATCCAATAATAATACTAATATTAATCATAAATACTAAAATTAAAATTTTATTATTAGTTATAATACTAATGATATTAATAATCTTAATAAAGATAATAATAATACATAACCATTTATAGTAATTAAAATTATAATCTTACTACTAATTATGATATGAATAATGATAACAACAATACTAATAACACTAATATTAATAGTAGTTATGTAACAATTCAGTTGTATCAATTTCATATTTATGTAATATACAAAATATTAATAATAACTTTGTTATTAATATTAACTACATATTCTAATAATAGTAGTGAAAGTAATATTAATATTAGTAAAGGTAACAACTTAATTGCATTAGATTTCTTATCTATATCTATTTTCTATAACAGTATAACTAATACTGATATTAATTATTAATATTAATATTAGTATTAATAATAATAATGAAAGTAATAAAATCTTATTTAATTTGTTTAATAATATATTGTTAATTATGTAATATTTAATAATCATATAATATATTATATAGTAACTTTTACTGAAACTTTATCATTTAACTATATATATATTATTTAATAATATACATAAATCTCATGCCTATATATTCATTTTAAATTTTACTTAATTATTTTGTATCTTATTTAACATATCTAATTCCAATGTTTAAATTATATTTTATAATTTTAAATTACTACACATATTTATATTTACATATATATATATATATGTACAATTTTATTTACAAATAATGGTTCGTGAATCATCGGAATTAGTCAGAGAGTAATTGATTACGTGACTAAAGTTCCAAAACTTTTGAGGTTAAAAATTACAGACTTTGCTTATCGTGTCGGAAACATATAAAGATAAAGTTTAAATTTAGTCAGAAATTCCCGGGTCGTCACAGTACCTACCCTACCCGTTAAAGAAATTTCGTCCCGAAATTTGAGTATGGTCGTCATGGTTAACAATAAAAATGTTTTCATGACGCATATGAGTTGATAAATAGAGTTTTATCATTATTGATAAATACAGAAAAAATAATTCGATTATTCGAAGAGCACGAATGAAGCTATCACAATAAAGTGAAATGAATAATTGAAGTTTCGTTTTAACTTTTGACGTTGCCTGGGTTGAATTCCGAAATTCAAGGGATTTAAAAGAAAATCTTGGAAATCTATAAGATCTGATTCTTCGGCGAATAAGGAAATTAAAATCTCTCTAATTAAATACGATGATCTGCTTCGATTACTCTGTCTGATATTTCCATTATAAATTAAACTCTTCCGTTCCATTATTTTCACCATTCCTATACTTTCCTTCTTGTTTCATACATCCAAAAGATTCTGAAAGTGCTTAATCCAGTTTCGATCCTTGTCATTATCCTTTCTATCGCAACAATCATACTCCTTTTCCAACTTTCACTAGAGGAATCTGCTTTCTTCTACTTCGCCCTTGGGGTTATAGTGTTTTTAATTCTCCCGTGTCTTTATGTTGCAATAAACATCGACATACACGGTTTGTAATTTCGGTGTTGTTGTTGGGCTTTATATTTTCCCCTATGTATTGGAGCTTCATACTTTTTTTTTCTCTTCCCGACTTTAAGTCAAGCGAATAATGGTCCAGAATTCGTAGATATGAATTTCAAAATGAACATAGTTAATGTTCTAAGATAGAAATGGTAATAGCACGATCTTGATTCGTCAAATTACCAGAATATCCAGGAAAGATAGAACTATCAAGAAAAATATGTTCTTGATATGTTTATAGATTAGACAGAACGTAAGAGTCGTGTAACATAGAACATGATGACGTTGTAATCTGTGAATCATCACATTCCATTTAGAAACTCAGCATGACTTACTGTAATATAATCACGTTGATCAAGTGTCATTATATTATACTAACTCATGCATCAGTTCCCAACACTACTTCAAAAACATTCATATTTTAAATTCGAAAGTTTACAGAATATAGAAACTAACAGTTTCTATATGATGTAACACTGATAGCACGAAGAGATTAATGATTTCAGATAAGATTAGTTATGAAAATATATTCAGAAATATCAAGGATATTTATAATGAAAGATACGATAATATCTCGAAATATCTAAGATCAGAGGATGATAGAAACTATTGTCCGCAAGGGTTTAGAGTAAGGAGCATGATATTCACTAAAGATTTTAGCAGACATTGAATCATTTGGATTCTTTGAAGTCAAACTTATTCTTTGTGATTTTTCCACGGCTTTCTTCATAGTTTCGCATAATCTGCTTTTCGGTACTAAATTTTTCTATTGAATGTTTCCAATATAATGACACACAGGAAGCACGAAGAGGTATATAATTTTGGACGAGAATATTTATGAAAATATCCTCAGAAATATCGAAGATATTGATGATGATATTTTGGAATTTCTAAATTTGATGGTTGATGGAGAAAGATTTTCCGCAAGATTTTAACATGACTCTGGAGCAAGATATTCTCTAAAGATTTCAACGGATCCAGAATTACCTGAATCCTTTGAATATAGGGTTTGGTCCTTGTATTTGTCCTTGGTCTCCTTCATGGGTAGCTCAATCTGTTTTTCAATACCCAATTTCGAGCGTTCCTAACACTCCTTTCTTTATCATCAAACTTTTGGCCGTTTAGACCATCTACCATTATTTTGTTTCTTCTACATTTAATGCTATGATATCTGAATCATCGGTTATTAATCCGAGGTGGTTTCAGGAAAATTATGTTTTTAGATGATTAAACGCTGATGGTAATATGGTGGAATATGAAAGGTTCTCCGGTAACAATAAAAGAGCACGCGTATATATCAACGTTATAATAAGGTTGTTTCGTACGAAAAGTCGAAGTTGTCTTGCTGGAGCTGTGACAAAATTTGGCTATTTTGAAGAAGAACTGCAAAGTTATTTTGGGTAATAATAACACTAAAGAAATTAGCACAGTTATGTATTGAACGTTTACTCAGTTTTCGAGAGTCTTTCAAGTGCATTACTATATGTATCAATCTTTTCTTCCGTAAATGAAGTGCGGTTGGTTCATCCTCTCGATTGAGGTGTTTTCAAGAATCATGAAAGGTTTGAACGCAGAATGTAATCGTGAAGATACAAATGATGTTTAAGACGAAATCAAGTGGCAACTTGAAGAATTGTTTAGTTTCATATGTTATAATCAATATTTTAATTCATTTTAATTGTCCAATGTTATTAGTCCACAGTCGATAGTCCACAGTTGACAGTCCAATAATTCATATATAGTTTAATATATAATATTCATATTAATTAATACGTGTCGTGACCCGTATACGTCTCAGACTCGATCACAACTCAAACTATATATATTATTGTAGAATTAACCTCAACCCTGTATAGAGAACTCAATCATTACTGCATATAGAGTGTCTATGGTGATTCCAAATAATATATATAGATGCGTCGATATGATATGTCAAAACCTTGTATACGTGTCCCGATATTTAAAGTGCGTAAAATATATAACAGAAAATTAAATAACGATAAATAAAGTGCGTAAAGTAAATAGCAGAAATTTAATGACGATAAATAAAATTGCGAGAATGTAAATTGCGATAAAATAAATTACGATAAATAAAATGTAATCAGTTAGCTAGGATTTTGTTAGCGTGGATTCTTAACAAAATTTCTCATAGTTAATTTGTTTGTTTCTAACAAATTTTATTTTGTCCAATATTTTCTTCATTATGCCACTTGTCGGATTCTGATAAGTCAAAATCCAAATATGAAATTGAATGAAAATGGTTATTCTGTGATGAACGGATTCGTATAGCTGTGGTTGCAAGTAGGATAGTAAATGACTGTTGAATCAGATTCGAATAATGTACAGTGTAACTTATTAATGCGAAATCTAAATATTCCTCGTGTATTACCTACCCGTTAAAATATTTTCACCATTAACAGTTTGTACAATAAAAATTTTAATTACAATCTTTATGAAAACATATATACATATATATTTTCTTCAGACGTAATTATGGATTTAATGAGTCAATATGATATTAAACTCATTTAATTTACCATTAGAATAAGACTATATAATCTCTAAAACATTAGAGATTACCTAATCGCTATGTCGAACGAAGATAAATGATGTAGAACGATTCGTAGAACGATGATTATACTCGAGGTACAGAATGAGATGTTGAGGCATGGATTGTTGAAACTTGGGTTGTTGGTTGTACTGGTCCCATTGGTGCTGAGGCTGGTGATGTTACCGGTGTTGGTGATACAGCTGGTGCTTGCAAATTGTATATCGTGCTCTCTAAAGTTAATACTCGAGCTCGAAGTTCTCTAACTTCTTCTACTAACCCTGGTTGATTATCAGTGTGAGGTAGTGGTCGGATATCTTCTCTAGTTCCGTTAATGGTAGATTCAAGACGAAAAATTCTTGCAAATAGGGTATAAACGGTGTTGTGAACGGGTTCGCCGGTGAGCGGGTCAAGTACTCCAAGGTTAGGTGGTAGATTCGATTCATGATATGGAGTACATTCTTCCCTTCTCCATAGGGTGAGTATGTCGCGAACCCACCCCCATTTTCTCCAGTAATCACGGTAGTTGATTGGTTGGTGTGCTCCTGTCACGCTGTCTTCGGAGTCAGAGGAACTTGGTTGATTCGTAGAGGCCATCTTACGCGATCTCAGGAAAGATTTTTGGTATGAAGAGTTTAGTGACAGCAATTTATAGTTGGATGGTATTCTCAATGCATAATTTGCATAGATATATATAGTACCAGGATCCCTTAAATTAAGGAGAAATTTACGAGAGATATCAGGCAAGGTCTATAGTAACAGATACGCTAAGATATGAATTGTCAGATACGCTAAGATATGAATTTTGTTTATACACTATTCATGCAGTCAATGCAGCAAGACGTGTCTAGACTAAGAATTATAAGCAGATAATTTTCGACACAAAATGATAAGCAAAACTTTTTGACATGCAGACACGGTCGAAGTCCAGACTTACTAATGCATCCTAACGACTTATCAGTTAGACACACTAATGCAGACCTGGTTCGTTAAGACCTCTGCTCTGATACCAACTGTGAAGACCCGTCCTAATCCATCCGGACGAAATCCATATCGATTATAAACGATTCACAACAGTTGATTACATCGCGAGGTATTTGACCTCTATATGACACATTTTACAAACATTGCATTCAATTTTAAAAGACATTCTTTCTTTACAACGAAAATTGACGGCATGCATACCATTTCAGAATATATCCAACTATAATTGACTTAATAATAATCTTGATGAACTCGACGACTCGAATGTAACGTATTTTGAAATATGCCATGAATGACTCCAAGTAATGTTTCTAAAATGAGCAAATGCACAGCGGAAGATTTCTTTCATACCTGAGAATAAACATGCTTTCAATTGTCAACCAAAAGGTTGGTGAGTTCATTAGTTTATCATAAATAATCATTTCATAATTTTAATAGACCACAAGATTTCATATTTTCATTTCTCATAAACATACGTCCCATGCATAGAGACAAAAATATCATTCATATGGATTGAACACCTGGTAACCGACATTCACAATATGCATATAAGAATATCCCCATCATTCCGGGATCCTCCTTCGGACATGATATAAATTTCGAAGTACTAAAGCATCCGGTACTTTGGATGGGGCTTGTTGGGCCCGATAGATCTATCTTTAGATTTCGCGTCAATTAGGGTGTCTGTTCCCTAATTCTTAGATTACCAGACTTAATAAAAAGGGGCATACTCAGTTTCGATCATTCAACCATATAATGTAGTTTCAATTACTTGTGTCTATTTCGTAAAACAGTTATAAAAACAGCGCATGTATTCTCAGTCCCAAATATATATATTGCAAAAGCATTTAAAAAGGGATTAATGAAACTCACCTAATGTATTTTGTAGTAAAAATACATATGACTATATTGAACAATGCAGGGTTGGCCTCGGATTCACGAACCTATATCAATTGTATATTTATTAAAATATATAATCGTAATCGAGCAAGTTTATATATATTATTATTAATAATATACTTGTTATATTTCATGTTATTTGGATCATTTTAATATATTTAATTTATATATTTTATATAGTTAATATTTATCATTATTTATATTATACATATATATGTAAGGTTTTATATATGATAACAATATATATTTGTGTATTAACTGATACATTTTATATATATAATTTAGTAATTATCATTTTAATAATAACCATATAATGATACGTAATATTAATATTATTGTAAAGTATTGTTGTATAAAATATCTATTTGTAATAATACCAGTATTGACAAGAATGATAATAGTAATGATAATAATAATAGTAATAATATTAGTAGTAATAGTATCTATTTTAATGTATATGGTAATCTTAATAAAAATGCTAATTTTGATAATTTTAATTAAAATGATACTTTTAGTAAATGATAATAATATCAGTGGTAATAATACATATCAGATTTATCCTAAGTTTCTTATAATTTCTAAACTTATGACTACAGTTTCTATAACTTAAATTTGTAATCGTATTCATAATTGTACCTATATTCAAATAATTATGACCATTTTTCATAATTTTTATCGTATCACTTTTATTATTAATTTTGTAACATGAATGTTGTTAATATGTTCATAATCATCTTAATGACGATAATCATAATATTACAATAATAATCATAATAATATTAATAATATTAATAATACTAATACTAATACTAGTAATAATAATAATAATAATAATATAGTGATAATAATAATAATAATACTTAATGATAATATTAGTAATAATAATAATGATAATACTATTAATTAGATAAATGATAATAATTATTATTATACTTTAATTCTTAGGAACTAATAACACTTATCTTAATAAAAACCATAATCAATAATAATGATAACAACAATAATAATAATAATAATGATAATAATAATAATAATAATTATAATAATAATGAAGTAATAACAATAACAATAAAAGACTACTACCTCACAAGAATAGGTTCCAAAAAGAATATAATTGCCCTTGCCCGGACTCGAACCCGAGACCTCTCGGATACACACAAACAACCTTAACCAACTGATCCATTCGATTTTTACTGATTATAACTCTTCTAAATATTATTTAACCTATTAACTTCTATTTCCTTTTCATCTTCTCTTCAAACATATAAATCGGCCAAGACAGTTTTAAATTGTCCCAATTAAGATATTTTAAAACATTTGTAAATAATAGAAATCAGATGTCAGATGTTAGCATTAAAAGGAAAACGAGAAAAAAAAATAAAAAATAAAAAAATAAAAATAAAAACTGCTACTGCAGTCTTGACGCATACAGAAAAAAAAATAAATCTTGATTTTTAATTAGAGATCGTTTTAACAAAAACTTACTTCATGAAATAGGTTGCAAAACCCCTTTAGAAACTATCTGTGTACCTAATTGAATCTGAAACATAGAATTAAAAATGAATTTTGAGAAGAACTATTATTTTGACTTTTGAAAATATATCTTTGACTTCGAAATTCGACTTTGATTTTATGAATTAAGAACTGAAACTTTATATATAGATTAAGTGAAGGATTTCTAACAATCCTCCATTTATAGATTTTTAAATGCGACACAGAATCGTGATTTGGCTCAAAAGTTGAAGAACGGGTTTTGCAGTCTGTTTAAAAAAAATATTAATTTAACTAATTTAACAGTATTGGGTTGTTGAAATTGATATTGGAAATGGAAGGTAGTTCGAATGGATCCAATATTACAATGAATTAGTCAATCTTATAATGGAATCAGTCGACAGCCAGTACAAATATAACAGGAATTAAATAAGAAAAAATATATAAAAGCAGATTACGTTATCTACTGAGTTTGGATGTTTTCTATTGATTGAATCACAATAGGGGACAGAAACAAGATAATGCTACAGATTGAGAGCTACTGATAACAGATCCTGATTCCAAATGAGTACGTTCTATAATATAATGTATATTAATATATTAATTATTAGTAATTATAATTAATTAAAATCCTATTAATAATTGAATTAATAATAATAATAATAATAGTAATAATAATAATAATGTTAATATTATCAAATAATACTAAAAATGATATCAATAATAATTTATAATAATAATAATACTAATTATTAATGGTAATGGTAATAATAATATCCAATAATAATACTAATATTAATCATAAATACTAAAATTAAAATTTTATTATTAGTTATAATACTAATGATATTAATAATCTTAATAAAGATAATAATAATACATAGCCATTTATAGTAATTAAAATTATAATCTTACTACTAATTATGATATGAATAATGATAACAACAATACTAATAACACTAATATTAATAGTAGTTATGTAACAATTCAGTTGTATCAATTTCATATTTATGTAATATACAAAATATTAATAATAACTTTGTTATTAATATTAACTACATATTCTAATAATAGTAGTGAAAGTAATATTAATATTAGTAAAGGTAACAACTTAATTGCATTAGATTTCTTATCTATAGCTATTATCTATAACAGTATAACTAATACTGATATTAATTATTAATATTAATATTAGTATTAATAATAATAATGAAAGTAATAAAATCTTATTTAATTTGTTTAATAATATATTGTTAATTATGTAATATTTAATAATCATATAATATATTATATAGTAACTTTTACTGAATCTTTATCATTTAACTATATATATTATTTAATAATATACATAAATCTCATGTCTATATATTCATTTTAAATTTTACTTAATTATTTTGTATCTTATTTAACATATCTAATTCCAATGTTTAAATTATATTTTATAATTTTAAATTACTACACATATTTATATTTACATATATATATATATATATATATATATATATATATATATATATATATATATATATATATATATATATATATATATATATATGTACAATTTTATTTACAAACAATGGTTCGTGAATCATCGGAAGTAGTCAGAGAGTAATTGATTACGTGACTAAAGTTCCAAAACTTTTGAGGTTAAAAATTACAGACTTTGCTTATCGTGTCGGAAACATATAAAGATAAAGTTTAAATTTAGTCAGAAATTCCCGGGTCGTCACAAAGGGAACACAACCTTTGTTGTTCGAATGAAGCAGGAACCAGAAGGTAATCAAGCAGATTTTGCAGCTGTGATCATGATGGTTGTCTTATTCGGTTATAGAATAGAAAGATCGTAACTAGGGGTGTTCTCGAATGGAAACAGAAATGGCTTAGTAGCAGCAACCTTTATCAACTAATGGGTTTGGCTTTCCACGGTGGTGGTGGTTGTTTGAGTTTTGCAAGATGGATAATGGCGATTTCAAACAGGAACACAATCATATCAACGATAATAGGGAAGTGGTGGTGTGATAATGGGTTGTTTGATAAAAAAAAAATGAGCAGAAGTAGTATGTTTGTATATGCTATTCGACAAAATCTGAACAGAAACAATTTTTGTGATGGTTTAAAAGATGAAGGTGGTATGGTTGTGGTGTTAAACTGAATCAACAACTTTATTAACTAAAGGTGATCGAGAAGAATAGTAAATGGGTTTCTTTGCTTGAGTTGTTCGAATATTATTATAGCAGCAGGTGGATGTTTGTTGGTTGATGAAATAGTCAATGGTGGTGATGTATTATAGGTTATGGGTGGTGATCATGTATATGTATGAGATGGTGGATGTGGGTATTGTTTTGTAAAGATAAAGAGTGGTGATATTTGTTTATGGTCTTTGTGTGTTTGATTCGTAGGTGTACGTACCAAAAGAAATAGAAAAGAGCTCGATGGGAGGCTTCGGTGGTGTCAATAGTGGTTAATCAAGAAAAGAAAGAAAAACGCGTTAGTTGTTTTGATAGTGAATTGTTGATAGTGGTTTATAACAGATTATGAATTCTACATCAAATTATTGGAGCAGACAAATATATTAAAGTTGAGATTGACCCTAAACAGATTTTGTTTTGTTCTTGTTAAAAGGATTCGATTTACAGACAGGACCAATAGTGCAGATAGCGATTTAAAACTAATCCAACTTCTAAATTCCTGAAGTAATCATAAATAGATATCAATAAAAAAGAATTTTATTAATTTTAAATAATAATGATTATAATTTTATTAATAATAATAATTAATAATCTACATAAAAATAATACTAATTTCCTATTATAAATATTTATATTACATATATTACATATATGTATATGTATATCCTTTCATGCATATAACTCTATATATATATATATATATATATATATATATATATATATATATATATATATATATATATATATATATGATATTTGTAAATCTTGTTAATTACAAATATAAATATATTAATACTATTAATATTACAATAATAATATTACTAATAATAATAAAATTATTGATGAAGGATCTAGTAGTGATAATTGATAATATTAATACTAACAATAATGATAATTTAAAATGAAAGTATTGTTTACTAATATTAATCAATTATATTCGAACTTGTAATTTAAGTTTATTTATTAATGTTATATGCTAACATATATTAGATATCTAATTTTTATACATTATATGTATATTCGTATGTGTATATTTTAGTAATTATTTATAGAATTCATACATACTTATATATATATATATATATATATATATATATATATATATATATATATATATATATATATATATATATATATATATATTTATTTATTTATTTATTTATTTATTTATTTACAAACAATTGTTCGTGAATCCTCGGACCCAGTCAAAGGTAATTGAATCCATGTAAACAGTTCAAAAGTTTTGTGACTCAACATTACAGGCGTTGCTTATCGTGTTGGAACATATAAAGATTAAGTTTAAATTTAGTCGGAAATTCCCGGGTCGTCACATATATAACCTGTATAAGCTGCTGTTTCTTCTTCTCCATCTTCAAGTCGACCATAGACCAATCCACAATCAAAATAGCGAGTTTAAGGTTTGAGTTTAGATATGAAATTGAAATGGAAATGATCTCTTGTTGTTGAATTGATTTGATAGAAAGGAAAATCAAACAATAGTAGCAGAAGCTCGAATATGAACTCGATGAACTTAAATATTGAATTCAAGTTTTCGGACGTTTTCAGATTATGATTACAACATGAGATATGTCATAAATCATTCATAAAACCTTTATAACTCGTCAATTACAACAGAAACAACATTCAAACTTTCAATTCCATCTTAGAGTACCCGTTTGACTTTTTCTTTTTAGAGTTTGACTTCGAAATTCAAAATAAATAGAAAGAACTGAAAACTGGAAACTTACAGAAAGTTTATATAGGTAATTCTTAACACTTCTGCATTGTTAGTTTTTGAATTTTGATTCGAATTCGAATTTTGGACAAAAAGATGAACGTACAGAGGATGAATGGGTTTTTCTTTTAATCTCTCTGATTTAATGAATATCAGTAGGTAATTTTAAGGTGTAAATGAAGGATTAATGTGAAAGAACCCGTTCATATACATTATAAACGATTCACAATAGTTGATTACATCGCGAGGTATTTGACCTCTATATGATACATTTTACAAACATTGCATTCGTTTTTAAAAGATAAACTTTCTTTACATCGAAAATTGACAGACAAACATACCCTTTCATAATATCCACTATCCAAACTATAATTGACTTAATAATAATCTTGATGAACTCAATGACTCAAATGCAACGTCTTTCGAAATATGCCATGAATGACTCCAAGTAATATCTCTAAAATGAGCAAATGCACAGCGGAAGATTTCTTTAACACCTGAGAATAAACATGCTTTAAAGTGTCAACCAAAATGTTGGTGAGTTCATTAACTTATCATAATCATTTATTTCCATTGTTTTAATAGACCACAAGAATTTCATTTCCAGTTCTCATAAATATATGTCCCATGCATAGAGACAAAAATCATTCATATGATGAACACCTGGTAACCGACATTAACTAGATGCATATAAGAATATCCCCTATCATTCCGGGAAATCCTTCGGACATGATAAAAATAACATCGAAGTACTAAAGCATCTGATACTTTGGATGGGGTTCGTTAGGCCCAATAGATCTATCTTTAGGATTCGCGTCAATTAGTAGATCGGTTTACTAATTCTTAGGTTACCAAGCAAAAGGGGCATATTCGATCATTCAACCATATAATGTAGTTTCGATTACTTGTGTCTATTTCATAAAACATTTATAAAAGCGCATGTATTCTCAGTCCCAAAAATATATATTGCAAAAGCATTTAAAAAGGGAGCAAATGAAACTCACCATACTGTATTTCGTAGTAAAAATACATATAACGTCATTGAACAAATGCAAGGTTGGCCTCGGATTCACGAACCTAAATTAAGTATTTATATTTGTATGTTGGTTAATATCTGTTTAACAACTTAGGTTAAGTCATAGTGTATCACAATCCTAATGCTCGAGACTAAATATGCAAAAGTCAACAAAAGTCAATTTGACAAAAAAATAATTTTCAAAATCTCTACATGATTACTATATAACTTAAATATAGCCGTTTTATATATTTAAATATTTTTAACAGATTTTATTAGAGTAAATAATATAATTCATAACATTTTGTATTAAAATTTATATAATAAAAAAATAATTTTATATATCTTAAGTAATAAAATTTATAAAGTTCATTTAATATCATAGAAATATAATGATAGGTATTATTAATGTAATTTATATTACATGTAGTAAAATATCTTTGTATCACATATTTATTTAATAAAATAATATCGATAATAACAATAATAAGTAAAAGTTGTATTATTTTGTAATAATAATTATTATTATCATTCTATTAATAAAAATATGAACAATATTTATATTTACTAAAGATGATATTAATTATGATAAAATGATAATTCTAAACATGATAATCTTAATAATAACGATACTTTTTAATATTAACCGTAATAATAATAATATTTTATAAAAATAATAATTCTTTTCAAAATGATAATTTTATTAATAATAATACTAAAATAATAATAAAAGTGTTATTTTACAATAGCAATGATATTTCTATTAACAATAATAAGTTTAGTAAAAATGATAGTTTTAATATTAATAATACTTTTAATAATAAAGTAATGATAAAAATAATGAAAATGATATTTTTATCTAAATCAATATCTTACAATATTTTAATTTCATCATGATACTCATACTCATTATTTCCTAATCAATTTGTTAATAGCTTTTAATCGTCTTTTATATCGTGTTCATGTTAATGATAATAATAGCATTCATAATAATTAGGTGTTACTAATATTAGTTTTTAATTAAAATAATATTAATGATAATAAATATTATGATAATAATACTAATAACTATTTTAACGATAATAATAATAATACTAATTATAACTTTAACGATAATAACGATAGTAATAATAATAAAATAACAAATTTTAATGATAATACCTTTTATTGATAATAATAATAATAATAATAATAATAATAATAATAATAATAATAATAATAATAATAATAATAATAATTAGATCAAAACTATAATGACGGTAATAATGACGATAATAATAATCATATTTAATAATAATACAAAAATTTAGTTGACTATAACTTCTAATCCGTTCATCGAAACCATTCGATATCTAAATGAAAAGTTCTTAATTTTTCGCTAGCTTTCCAACGACATGCATATCTTATACCTTATCTCAACCACATAAGTAACTAATTCAGGATTCAACATAACCTATCTAATGACAATATCAAAAATACAAGCATGACTAATTCTATATACTCGAGCGCTAGTCAGGGATACACTATTAATATATAAAAGTTAAGTTATGAGTGCTTACCTATCAATATTGAGATTCAATATTGCAGGAAAGGTACGTAGATGCAACAGAGATGATAAACACTAAGTTAACCTCACGTGCATAACCATGAACATTACCCATCACCTCTATAGTTATAACCCATAATTTCCTTAGCCCTATCATACTCGAAAAACAATTTCGAAATCACTCGGACAGCACTCCGTCGTAATATTTTATGTATACTAATAATATCTTGAAATAATACGGAGTAAATATATATATGTAAATCGATTGAGAGAGTTTAGAGAAAAATATTTTCAAGTTTCTATGAAATAATGAAACCTATTGAATTCTATTTATAATAGATTTTTGAATTATTAAAGTGAATTATTAAAGTATGAATTATTAAAGTGAATTATTAAAGTATAAATTATTAAAGTGAATTATTAAAGTATGAATTATTAAAGTGAATTATTAAAGTGAATTATTAAAGTATGAATTATTAAAGTGAATTATTAAAGTATGAATTATTAAAGTGAATTATTAAAGTTAAAGTAAAGTAAAAATAAAGTAAAGGTAAAGTTTAAGTATAGTAAAAGTATAAAACTATGTACGTATAATACGCGTATAAATATATATAATATTAATTTAAATCGTTATATATATAAAATAAAATATAAATATCGTTATCTTTATCTTTATCATACTGGTTAAGTAATGAGTTGTCAAAAGTAGTTCTAGATATTTATAAAAGTTATATACTTTTTAATAATAATAAAGTTCTTTTTAAACTGAAAACGTTTTTGTACGTTTGAAACTAAATCAAATAAATATGAAAATTTTGTTTTCCAAAACTAAATATATTTAAGAATCATTTTGTTTAAAGGTTAAAATAATGGAAATCGTTATATCATAAAACGTTTTAGAAAAGTAGAATCATATATATTCATAATAGGTTTCATGTTTTTAAATTACAGTCTGTTGGTGAAATATGGGATAAAGTTCAAAGGTTAAATAAATGTATGAAATCATCTTAATGAAAAATGTCGAGTTACTTAACTTGTCGATATCCAACATCTAAGTTATTTACACTCCACGTTCTTACTTATAAATCACTTTACCATTTTCCGAAGGTTGTCAAAAAGAATAGATTTCTTAAATCACAGTGGACCTCATAACATAGACCCGAAATCATATCACAATGTATCTGATAAATCAATCATTTGATATTATCTTCTAATTCCATCGATAAACATATTGAAACAAATACGTTCGTGTAAAGTATTATACGTTTAATACTTTATTAATATTCTCAAGTTATAATATATATATACATATCTATTTATATATAACGGTTCGTGAATCGTCGGAATTTGGTCGAGGTTATAATGAATGTATGAACACAATTTAAAATTCTTGAGATTTAACTTAACAAACTTTGCTTATCGTGTTGGGATAATATAAAGATAAAGTTTAAAATTTGGTTGGAAATTTCCGGGTTGTCACATAATACAATATAATATTAAATCTTGATTTGTTTGATAGCAATGATTTTCTCGACGGGGTATCACGAGTAGAAGAGAAAAAAAATGAAAAGGGAAGAAGAAGAAAAAGCAAATCAGATAGAGATAGGATTCCGTTTTTATATTTATATTTATACTAATATTACTAATAAATAAATATAGATATATTAATAATAATACTAATAATTTTCATTAATAATAATAATTATTATTATAATAATTTTAGTGATAAGGATAATACTAATAATATTAATTTTATCTATAATAATAATAATAATGATTATTAATAATAAATATACCAGTAATAATAATTTATATGTTTAAATAAGTTATATGTTTAAATTTTTATATATGTTATATAATATTAATAATACAATTATTAATAATAATATTATATTAACAATAATAGTGAGTGTTATAATAATAATGTTGATATAATACTATATCTAAATTTGTAATTATATATTATTAATTATGTAATATCTAATAATCATATTAATATAATAATATTTATTATTTATAAATTTTATATATTATAATATAAAATAATAATTATTATTATATTATATATATATATATAGATTCATTTTTAATTACACTTAATTATTTTGTATTTTACTTTACATATTTAAATCTAATGTTTAAATTATATTTTATAATTTCAAATTATTATATATATGTACATTTATATGTCTACATATTTGTTTACAACAATCGTTCATGAATCGCGGTAAGGTCCAATGGATAGTTAAGTGCATGAAATTATTTTAATATAAAACGTCGATTTACTTAACTTGTCAATATTCATCTTCTAAGTTATCTACATTTCATAATTTCACCTTCACATTAACTAATATGAAAGCTAAACAGTTATCTTATCAAAGGTCATTAGGAAATTATTGTGAAGTATGCATTGACAGTTAAGCAGGAATCTCCACTAACTTTTGTCTAACTCTCGATAATTGACACATTTTTCTCACCTGTAGATCACTTTACCATTTCTTCTGAATATTGTTAAAAAGAACAAATTTCTTAAATCACAGTGGACCTCACAACAGAGACCCGTAATCATCTCACAATGTATCTAAAAATTTAATCATTTGATATTATCTTTTAATTCCGTCGATAAATATATTATACATATATTGAAACAGATACGTTCATGTAAAGTATTATACATCTAATACTTTGTTAACGTTTTCAAGTTATAATATTTATACACATATGTATATATATATATATATATATATATATATATATATATATATATATATATATATATATATATATATATATATATATATATATCTATATTCATATCCAAATATATAATTGTTCATGAATCATCGAAATTTGGTCGAGGTTAAATGAATACATGAACACAGTTCAAAATTTTTGAGATTTAACATTACAGACTTTGCTTATCGTGTCGAAATCATATAAACATTAAGTTTAAATTTGGTCGGAAATTTTTGGGTCATCACATCGGGTTTGTTATTGCATTATGTTGTGCATATTATTGTTATGAGTGACATTCCTAATGGAATTACCCTACGGTGGCGTTTGGATTGACGGACGAAGGGCGTAAGACTTGGTGCAACCAAGCATTCCTTAGTGTTGGAAAATGTTTCTACCAAGCCATGGGAATGGGCTTCGGTGTTCGACTGTTAAGAGCGTGTTCGCTTTTGTGTTGGGGATGGTGGACCATGTGGTTCATCGGGTGGATGGAACCCTAAAGATCGAGTGTTTGATCTCGATGTATATTGGTAATGGAGTCTACGTGATGCGATGTTACGTGCCTCTTTCATACCTACTAGCGTGGTATTCGACTCCAATGGTATTACGGTTACCTTGTACTTAGGGTACCGGTAAGAAACCTTTAGGTGCTTGAGTGACGGTGTAGAAGTTAAAAGTGTTAGCAACTCGGTGATTGCTAGAGTGATACCTGTACGATTTGGTAATTACTTCAGTTGAAGTAGTGAAGGATAATCCGAAATCCTTCGTATGCTCGATGATGGAGCAAGGTACTGTGATGTGTGTGGTTGTGAGATACTTTTATCTCGATTATGTGGTTATGGAACGGAGTTCTAAGTGGGGGAGTTTGAATTCTCGCACGAAGATGTTCTAGTGTATTGATATTGGACGATGCTCGTATGGATTCGGAGCTAGCGTTGAGACCTACGTTGGTCGATTTTGGTAAAAGTACGATTTGGAATAAATTGTACTTATGGCTTAGATTTAATTCATCACCAAGGAGATAATGTGGTGAACCTCATTTAGAGACAATGGACGTGTTTGACGAGCAAGGTGAGATCCCTCGGTTAAGGGATATGTGCGTCAGATTCTTGTCACGACCCGGAAAATTCCGACTAATTTTAAACCAAACTCTCGATACGATTTAATGTTCTTGACACGATAAGAGAAGTCTGATAGGTTGAGTCTATAAAATTGTGGAACGATGTTCATATATTCAATTGACCCTCGACTACTCTCGACGATTCACGAACAATTAATTGTAAATAGATATGTGTGTATGTATATATAAATGATAATTCGAAATATAATTTGAAGTACTATATGTTGTTGTTATTAAAAATTTATATGATAAAAATAGGATATTATAATAGTGAGTATTTAAAATATATCTCTATATATAAATAAGGTATATTAAAAATAAATATTAAATGATTGTAATACTCGTTGGACGTTTCGATTATTATTCAGAGAAGTTTAATTCAAACTATTATTATTTTAAAATAACAAATGATCCGTAAATGAGTAATATAAATTTTAAGCTTATTAAAAATGTATTTAGGAACTATTTGTCGAATTATAAAACTTTTCATATTTTACTTGGGGTTGGGGGTGATTAATAAATGTAATTTTTATTTAATGATCGAATTTTATCCCATAATGACCAAAATAAATAAATGGACTTAATTTAAAAAAATTTCGGATTTTTTTAAAACAATTTTATATGTTAACTGTTTAGCAATGGACATGATATAATTAGATGACGACACAGAAGAGAACATTAAGTCGGATGCTAACTGTGTCATGAGTGTAACATTTTGTTATATGTCACTTCTTATTAGTATTATTATATATGATTATTATTAATTTTATATTATTACTTTAAATTATTATTACATCCGTGAACTTAAATATTGATTGAGGCTGTGTTGTCTTCCTCCAATATCTATCTAGTATCTCCTTTATCTATATCTATTATTACATTATCTATATATATTATTACATGTACTCCTACATATATAATAATAGATAGACTTTTCTGTATTCATTATTCCTTTTACATGATATCAATTAACAAACCCACTTGTTCTTTTTCCTTCTTTCTTATTCTTTAATTGACTAACCATCTATAACAAACCGTGTCATCCATAAAACAAATCTGTGACTATTTCGGTTGTGATCAACACCATACTTTCATCAAACCACCAATTCATCACCATCAAACATCATCGTCATCATCAACCGAAAACCCATACAACCTCCGGCACACTATCTTTATTCAAACTTGAGAATCACGATCACCATCGTGAACCACTTACAAACCACCACCGCTGCTGTAACTTTGTTGTTGCTGTACCGTTCGATTGTGACCCATAACAAACCACCATTCCCCTCATCATCATCGTGAACACCACCACCTTGAACCTATACGCCACCCATAACCACCACCATAATCTATCACCACACATCGTGATCACCACTTACAACCATCACCTCTCTCTCTCTCTATACGTTCTCTATCTTTCTACAATTCACGACAAACACAACACCATTAATCACCATTTAAATATATATACATATAAACACGCATACAAGAGGTATAATTTTATAAACTCGATCACCACAACCATTTACGTGTTCTCATTTCTCGATTATCATCACCCGAAACCTCACCATCATCGTCGACACCATCACCTAGTCCACCATCGCACCACCTTTCTAGTTTTGTTTTTTCACGGGGCAACCCACTTTCATGCTTCCTCACGAACACCACCCACTTCCATCATTCCATTCGCCACCATCTTCTTCGTGACAAAACCCACCACTACCGAGACCTTTTCATCACCAATGAACACCCTACCTCAAACTCCCTCTCTTAATTTCTTATTGTAGTGACCCGAACTTTTCCATGTTTATATATATTAATTGAGATTGATATTTACATGATTAAATGTTTCCAACATGTTAAGAAATCAAACTTGTTAAGACTTGATTAATTGAAATATGTTTCATATAGACAATTGACCACCCAAGTTGACCGGCGATTCACGAACGTTAAAACTTGTAAAAACGATATGACGATATATATATGGATATACATATGGTTAACATGAGATTATTATAAGTAAGTATCTCCATAAGTATATTAATAATGAGTTATATACATATAAACAAGACTACTAACTTAAGGATTTCGAAACGAGACATATATGTAACGATTATCGTTGTAACGACATTTAAATGTATATATATCATATTAAGATATATTAATATATCATAATATCATGATAATATAATAATTTAACATATCATTAGATATAATAAACAATGGGTTAACAACATTAATTGAGATCGTTAACTTAAAGGTTTCAAAACAACACTTACATGTAACGACTAACGATGACTTAACGACTCAGTTAAAATGTATATACATGTAGTGTATTTAGATGTATTAAAATACTTTTGGAAGACTTCAAGACATATATCAAAACACTCATACTTAACGAAAATGGTTACAGTTACTTTTCCATTCTTTTCTTTCATCAAGAATTCTAGTCGTATTCTTACCCGTATTATACACAGCTTCAAAACGTACTTACTATGAGTATATACCAATAGGAACTAGCATGGGATTCCACTCTTGATTATGTCATGTATGACTAATCAATTTTAACTTCTTCCATGAGCTAGTCAACTAACTAGAACTCCTTTTAACCCCACTCACCACTCACCAATTACCACTCATCATTCACTCCATTTCACTTCCAATTCTCTTTCTAATTCTCTCTCAACACACCCACACTATTATGAACGTATTTTTCCAGTAGTTAATCATCATCTTCATCAAAAATCACTTCAAGAATCAAGCTATAATCATCATAGGAAGAACACTTCAAGAACACTTCAAAAATCCCTTCAAGTTTACTAATTTACTTCCAAGCTTTCTAATCCATTCCAAGTAATCATCTAAGATCAAGAAACCTTTGTTATATACAGTAGGTTATCTTTCTTATTCAAGGTAATATTCATATTCAAACTTTGATTCAATTTCTATAACTATAAACTATCTTAATTCGAGTAAAAATCTTACTTGAACTTGTTTTTGTGTCATGATCCTACTTCAAGAACTTTCAAGCCATCCAAGATCCTTTGAAGCTAGATCATTTCTTGTCACTTCCAGTAGGTTTACCTACTAAACTTGAGGTAGTAATGATGTTCATAACATCATTCGATTCATATATATAAAACTATCTTATTCGAAGGTTTAAACTCGTAATCACTAGAACATAGTTTAGTTAATTCTAAACTTGTTCGCAAATAAAAGTTAATCCTTCTAACTTGACTTTTAAAATTAACTAAACACATGTTCTATATCTATATGATATGCTAACTTAATGATTTAAAACCTGGAAACACGAAAAACACCGTAAAACCGGATTTACGCCGTCGTAGTAACACCGCGGGCTGTTTTGGGTTAGTTAATTAAAAACTATGATAAACTTTGATTTAAAAGTTGTTATTCTGAGAAAATGATTTTTATTATGAACATGAAACTATATCCAAAAATTATGGTTAAACTCAAAGTGGAAGTATGTTTTCTAAAATGGTCATCTAGACGTCGTTCTTTCGACTGAAATGACTACCTTTACAAAAATGACTTGTAACTTATTTTTCCAACTATAAACCAATACTTTTCTGTTTAGATTCATAAAATAGAGTTCAATATGAAACCACAGCAATTTGATTCACTCAAAACGGATTTAAAATGAAGAAGTTATGGGTAAAACAAGATTGGATAATTTTTCTCATTTTAGCTACGTGAAAATTGGTAATAAATCTATTCCAACCATAACTTAATCAACTTGTATTGTATATTATGTAATCTTGAGATACCATAGACACGTATACAATGTTTCGACCTATCATGTCGACACATCTATATATATTTCGGAACAACCATAGACACTCTATATGTGAATGTTGGAGTTAGCTATACAGGGTTGAGGTTGATTCCAAAATATATATAGTTTGAGTTGTGATCAATACTGAGATACGTATACACTGGGTCGTGGATTGATTCAAGATAATATTTATCGATTTATTTCTGTACATCTAACTGTGGACAACTAGTTGTAGGTTACTAACGAGGACAGCTGACTTAATAAACTTAAAACATCAAAATATATTAAAAGTGTTGTAAATATATTTTAAACATACTTTGATATATATGTATATATTGTTATAGGTTCGTGAATCAACCAGTGGCCAAGTCTTACTTCCCGACGAAGTAAAAATCTGTGAAAGTGAGTTATAGTCCCACTTTTAAAATCTAATATTTTTGGGATGAGAATACATGCAGGTTTTATAAATGATTTACAAAATAGACACAAGTACGTGAAACTACATTCTATGGTTGAATTATCGAAATCGAATATGCCCCTTTTTATTAAGTCTGGTAATCTAAGAATTAGGGAACAGACACCCTAATTGACGCGAATCCTAAAGATAGATCTATCGGGCCCAACAAGCCCCATCCAAAGTACCGGATGCTTTAGTACTTCGAAATTTATATCATATCCGAAGGGTGTCCCGGAATGATGGGGATATTCTTATATATGCATCTTGTTAATGTCGGTTACCAGGTGTTCACCATATGAATGATTTTTATCTCTATGTATGGGATGTGTATTGAAATATGAAATCTTGTGGTCTATTATTATGATTTGATATATATAGGCTAAACCTCTAACTCACCAACATTTTTGTTGACGTTTTAAGCATGTTTATTCTCAGGTGATTATTAAGAGCTTCCGCTGTCGCATACTTAAATAAGGACGAGATTTGGAGTCCATGCTTGTATGATATTGTGTAAAAACTGCATTCAAGAAACTTATTTTGTTGTAACATATTTGTATTGTAAACCATTATGTAATGGTCGTGTGTAAACAGGATATTTTAGATTATCATTATTTGATAATCTACGTAAAGCTTTTTAAACCTTTATTGATGAAATAAAGGTTATGGTTTGTTTTAAAATGAATGCAGTCTTTGAAAAACGTCTCATATAGAGGTTAAAACCTCGCAACGAAATCAATTAATATGGAACGTTTTTAATCAATAAGAACGGGACATTTCAGTTGGTATCCGAGCGTTGGTCTTAGAGAACCAGAAAATTTGCATTAGTGTGTCTTATCGAGTTTGTTAGGATGCATTAGTGAGTCTGGACTTCGACCGTGTTTTCTTTAAAAATGATTGCTTAACATTTTTGTTGGAAACTATATATTTTTAACATATGAATATTATGTGATATAATAATCTCTTAACGTGTTTGATATTATGTGATAGATGTCTACCTCTAGAACAAGTCCCATTGACTCACCTAATAATAATGAAGAGTCAAATGTAAATTGGAATGATTCGTGGACTGATTCACAAGTTCCCGAAGAGGAATCGGAAGAAGAGTCGGAACCGGAAGAAGAATCGGATCCGGAAGAAGAATCGGAACCGGAAGAAGAAATAGAACCGGTGGGGGAAATAATAAAACGGTTAAGTAAAAGAAAATCCTCAACCAACCGACCAAGGTTAATTATGGTCAATGGTGTTTCCGCCAAGGAAGCAAAATATTGGGAGGATTACCAATTCTCCGATGAATCGGATTCCGACGAGAATTCCGATGATGTTATAGAAATTACCCCAACTGAATTTAAAAAGGCAAAAGAAAATAATAAGGGAAAGGGCATAAAAATAGAGAAATCTAATTCCAACCCCGATGAACTTTATATGTATCGTCAACCCCCGAAGTCCTTAAGTTGTAACAATGACCCGGGAACCTCTAAACCACCAGGTTTTTCTAAACCAATGTGGAAAATTACGGCTCGTATTAGGGGAACATCATATATCCCTAGAAACTTGGCAAAACGAACCAAAACCGAAGAAGAAGAAACAAGCGAGTCGGAATAAGATAGTTGTATTCGTGTGGTGTAATATATGTAATATAGTGTGCTTATGCTTTATGATATATGTAAAAATTGCTTGTACTAATAAGTATTTTTTTTATGAATCTAACTCTTGTCTATTTTACAGTATAAAAACACAAAATGGATAGACAACCCAATATTTTAAGAGACCTACCCGGAGACATGATTGATGAAATCTTGTCTAAAGTCGGTCAGAATTCTTCGGCACAACTATTTAAGGCGAGATCAGTTTGTAAGACATTCGAAGAACGTTCCAAGAATGCCTTGGTTTATAAAAGGCTTTCGTTCGAAAGATGGGGGATATCACATTAGGAAATCCATAAGTTACGATGTGTTTACTTTGACGCATATATTGCGGGGAACCCAAATGCTATTTTACGCAATGGGTTAAGAAATTATTTTGACTCAATATATCCGAATATTGGACTTCGTGATTTAGAAAAAGTGGCTAACATGCAACATAAAGAAGCATGTTATGCTTACGGATTAGTAATGTTCGCTTCTCACCAAAGTGAGAACAAGAACATCGGCCTACAACTATTAAACAAAACGTTCCCACAAGTGACGGAGTCGGTAATTGGGGTAAGAAATGAGGTTTTTAGGTTATTACGAGACTGTTGGACATTAGGTAACCCTCGACCCTTTGACGACGTTACAACACGCTGTCTTATCAACGGCCATAACGGTTATGTTCCACAAGACCAAGGATGGGAAGTAGTCCTAGTAAAACCAGAATGCATGACTTGTTTCTGGACGTATGAATTACGTGTCTTTATTGCCTTTGCTGAACGACTTGTGTACTAGCTAGAATTATCTTCACAACTATCTTGTATCAAAGTTATTGTGTGCTATATTTCATGCTTTATGTAAAATAAGCGGTATTGTAAGTTTGTAAAATATTGTATAAAAGTTTGAACGCGAAATATTATTATAATCAGTTTTTCATATAGAATTGTAGTAGTTGAATTGTATATTAGCTACTAAGTATGAACTTAACGGGTAGGTACTACCCGAATTTAAACTTATAAAACGCTAATATGAAGAAAAAGCTTTTATAAATGAGTTCATATTATGCTACGAAATACTATTAACTACTCTTAATATTCTGTATGATTAACTTGTTCCATTTGACTATTTTGAAGGAAATGGCACCGACTACTCGACACACCGAGAATATGAATGAAGAGGAATTCTGTACTTTTCTAGCTTCAAACATAGCCGCAGTACAGGCTGCGCTACATACCAACAATAACCTTGGATCTAGCAGTACAGGAAATCGTGTAGGATGCACCTACAAAGAATTCACTGCCTGCAAACCTTTGGAATTTGATGGAACCGAAGGACCGATCGGATTGAAACGGTGGACCGAGAAGGTCGAATCGGTGTTTGCCATAAGTAAGTGTACTGAAGAGGACAAAGTGAAGTACGCTACGCATACCTTCACAGGTTCTGCGTTAACATGGTGGAATACCTATCTAGAGCAAGTGGGACAAGACGATGCGTACGCACTACCGTGGTCAGCATTCAAGCACTTGATGAACGAGAAGTACCGTCCCAGAACCGAGGTCAATAAGCTCAAGACAGAACTTAGAGGGTTACGAACCCAAGGATTTGATATTACCACGTACGAAAGACGATTCACAGAATTATGCCTATTGTGTCCGGGAGCATTCGAAGATGAGGAAGAGAAGATCGACGCGTTTGTGAAAGGATTACCGGAAAGAATCCAAGAAGATATAAGTTCACACGAGCCCGCCTCCATACAACAGGCATGTAGAATGGCTCACAAACTAGTGAACCAGATTGAAGAATGAATTAAAGAACAGACTGCTGAAGAGGCCAATGTGAAGCAAGTCAAAAGAAAGTGGGAGGAAAACGGTGATAAGAATCACCAATACAACAACAACAACAACAACAACAACAACAACAACAACAGCAACTACAACAATCATCCCAACAACAATAATAACCGCAACAACAACAACAATCAGAAGCAGCTATGCCAAAGGTGTGAAAAGTATCACTCGGGGTTCTGCACCAAATTTTGCAACAAGTGTAAAAGAAATGGTCATAGCGCGGCGAAGTGTGAGGTCTACGGACCAGGGGTTAATAGAACGAAAGGAACAAATGGTGTCGGAACGAGTAATGGCGGAGCAAGTAGTGTCGGAGCAAGTTATGCCAATGTAGTTTGTTATAAATGTGGAAAACCGGGCCACATTATTAGAAATTGCCCGAACCAGGAGAACACGAATGGACAAGGCCGCGGAAGAGTTTTCAATATTAATGCGGCAGAGGCACAGGAAGACCCGGAGCTTGTTACGGGTACGTTTCTTATTGACAATAAATCTGCTTACGTTTTATTTGATTCGGGTGCGGATAGAAGCTATATGAGTAGAGATTTTTGTGCTAAATTAAGTTGTCCATTGACGCCTTTGGATAGTAAATTTTTACTCGAATTAGCAAATGGTAAATTAATTTCAGCAGATAATATATGTTGGAATCGAGAAATTAAACTGGTTAGCGAAACATTTAAGATTGATTTGATACCAGTAGAGTTAGGGAGTTTTGATGTGATAATCGGTATGGACTGGTTGAAAGAAGTGAAAGCAGAGATCGTTTGTTACAAAAATGCAATTCGCATTATACGAGAAAAAGGAAAACCCTTAATGGTGTACGGAGAAAAGGGCAACACGAAGCTACATCTTATTAGTAATTTGAAGGCACAAAAACTAATAAGAAAAGGTTGCTATGCTGTTCTAGCACACGTCGAGAAAGTACAAACTGAAGAAAAGAGCATCAATGATGTTCCCATTGCAAAAGAATTTCCCGATGTATTTCCGAAAGAATTACCGGGATTACCCCCACAGCGATCCGTTGAATTTCAAATAGATCTTGTACCAGGAGCTGCACCAATAGCTCGTGCTCCTTACAGACTCGCACCCAGCGAGATGAAAGAACTGCAAAGCCAATTACAAGAACTTTTAGAGCGTGGTTTCATTCGACCAAGCACATCACCGTGGGGAGCTCCTGTTTTGTTTGTCAAGAAGAAAGATGGTACATTCAGGTTGTGTATCGACTACCGAGAGTTGAACAAACTTACCATCAAGAACCGCTACCCCCTACCGAGAATTGACGACTTATTTGATCAACTACAAGGCTCGTCTGTTTATTCAAAGATTGACTTACGTTCCGGGTATCATCAAATGCGGGTGAAAGAAGATGATATTCCAAAGACTGCTTTCAGAACACGTTACGGTCATTACGAGTTTATGGTCATGCCGTTTGGTTTAACTAATGCACCAGCTGTGTTCATGGACCTTATGAACCGAGTGTGTGGACCATACCTTGACAAGTTTGTCATTGTTTTCATTGATGACATACTTATTTACTCAAAGAATGACCAAGAACACGGTGAACATTTGAGAAAGGTGTTAGAAGTATTGAGGAAGGAAGAATTGTATGCTAAGTTTTCAAAGTGTGCATTTTGGTTGGAAGAAGTTCAATTCCTCGGTCACATAGTGAACAAAGAAGGTATTAAAGTGGATCCGGCAAAGATAGAAACTGTTGAAAAGTGGGAAACCCCGAAAACTCCGAAACACATACGCCAATTTTTAGGACTAGCTGGTTACTACAGAAGGTTCATCCAAGACTTTTCCAGAATAGCAAAACCCTTTACTGCATTAACGCATAAAGGGAAGAAATTTGAATGGAAGGATGAACAAGAGAAAGCGTTTCAGTTATTGAAGAAAAAGCTAACTACGGCACCTATATTGTCATTGCCTGAAGGGAATGATGATTTTGTGATTTATTGTGACGCATCAAAGCAAGGTCTCGGTTGTGTATTAATGCAACGAACGAAGGTGATTGCTTATGCGTCTAGACAATTGAAGATTCACGAGCAAAATTATACGACGCATGATTTGGAATTAGGCGCGGTTGTTTTTGCATTAAAGACTTGGAGGCACTACTTATATGGGGTCAAAAGTATTATATATACCGACCACAAAAGTCTTCAACACATAT
Source organism: Rutidosis leptorrhynchoides (assembly GCF_046630445.1). Lineage (NCBI taxonomy): Eukaryota > Viridiplantae > Streptophyta > Magnoliopsida > Asterales > Asteraceae > Rutidosis > Rutidosis leptorrhynchoides. Next base: position 139,564,467 of record NC_092339.1, read on the forward strand.
TTAATCAGAAACAACTGAATATGAGGCAGCGTAGGTGGATTGAATTGTTGAATGATTACGACTTTGAGATTCGTTACCACCCGGGGAAGGCAAATGTTGTAGCCGATGCCTTGAGCAGGAAGGACAGAGAACCCATTCGAGTAAAATCTATGAATATAATGATTCATAATAACCTTACTACTCAAATAAAGGAGGCGCAACAAGGAGTTTTAAAAGAAGGAAATTTAAAGGATGAAATACCCAAAGGATCAGAACAGCATCTTAATATTCGGGAAGACGGAACCCGGTATAGGGCTGAAAGGATTTGGGTACCAAAATTTGGAGATATGAGAGAAATGGTACTTAGAGAAGCTCATAAAACCAGATACTCAATACATCCTGGAACGGGAAAGATGTACAAGGATCTCAAGAAACATTTTTGGTGGCCGGGTATGAAAGCCGATGTTGCTAAATACGTAGGAGAATGTTTGACGTGTTCTAAGGTCAAAGCTGAGCATCAGAAACCATCAGGTCTACTTCAACAACCCGAAATCCCAGAATGGAAATGGGAAAACATTACCATGGATTTCATCACTAAATTGCCAAGGACTGCAAGTGGTTTTGATACTATTTGGGTAATAGTTGATCGTCTCACCAAATCAGCACACTTCCTGCCAATAAGAGAAGATGACAAGATGGAGAAGTTAGCACGACTGTATCTGAAGGAAGTCGTCTCCAGACATGGAATACCAATCTCTATTATCTCTGATAGGGATGGCAGATTTATTTCAAGATTCTGGCAGACTTTACAGCAAGCATTAGGAACTCGTCTAGACATGAGTACTGCCTATCATCCACAAACAGATGGGCAGAGCGAAAGGACGATACAAACGCTTGAAGACATGCTACGAGCATGTGTTATTGATTTCGGAAACAGTTGGGATCGACATCTACCATTAGCAGAATTTTCCTACAACAACAGCTACCATTCAAGCATTGAGATGGCGCCGTTTGAAGCACTTTATGGTAGAAAGTGCAGGTCTCCGATTTTTTGGAGTGAAGTGGGGGATAGACAGATTACGGGTCCGGAGATTATACAAGAAACTACCGAGAAGATCATCCAAATTCAACAACGGTTGAAAACCGCCCAAAGTCGACAAAAGAGCTACGCTGACATTAAAAGAAAAGATATAGAATTTGAAATTGGAGAGATGGTCATGCTTAAAGTTGCACCTTGGAAAGGCGTTGTTCGATTTGGTAAACGAGGGAAATTAAATCCAAGGTATATTGGACCATTCAAGATTATTGATCGTGTCGGACCAGTAGCTTACCGACTTGAGTTACCTCAACAACTCGCGGCTGTACATAACACTTTCCACGTCTCGAATTTGAAGAAATGTTTTGCTAAAGAAGATCTCACTATTCCGTTAGATGAAATCCAAATCAACGAAAAACTCCAATTCATCGAAGAACCCGTCGAAATAATGGATCGTGAGGTTAAAAGACTTAAGCAAAACAAGATACCAATTGTTAAGGTTCGATGGAATGCTCATAGAGGACCCGAGTTCACCTGGGAGCGTGAAGATCAGATGAAGAAGAAATACCTGCATCTATTTCTAGAAGATTCGTCAACACCTTCAACAGCTTAAAATTTCGGGACGAAATTTATTTAACGGGTAGGTACTGTAGTGACCCGAACTTTTCCATGTTTATATATATTAATTGAGATTGATATTTACATGATTAAATGTTTCCAACATGTTAAGCAATCAAACTTGTTAAGACTTGATTAATTGAAATATGTTTCATATAGACAATTGACCACCCAAGTTGACCGGCGATTCACGAACGTTAAAACTTGTAAAAACGATATGACAATATATATATGGATATACATATGGTTAACATGAGATTATGATAAGTAAGTAACTCCATAAGTATATTAATAATGAGTTATATACATATAAACAAGACTACTAACTTAAGGATTTCGAAACGAGACATATATGTAACGATTATCGTTGTAACGACATTTAAATGTATATATATCATATTAAGATATATTAATATATCATAATATCATGATAATATAATAATTTAACATATCATTAGATATAATAAACAATGGGTTAACAACATTAATTGAGATCGTTAACTTAAAGGTTTCAAAACAACACTTACATGTAACGACTAACGATGACTTAACGACTCAGTTAAAATGTATATACATGTAGTGTATTTAGATGTATTAAAATACTTTTGGAAGACTTCAAGACATATATCAAAACACTCATACTTAACGAAAATGGTTACAGTTACTTTTCCATTCTTTTCTTTCATCAAGAATTCTAGTCGTATTCTTACCCGTATTATACACAGCTTCAAAACGTACTTACTATGAGTATATACCAATAGGAACTAGCATGGGATTCCACTCTTGATTATGTCATGTATGACTAATCAATTTTAACTTCTACCATGAGCTAGTCAACTAACTAGAACTCCTTTTAACCCCACTCACCACTCACCAATTACCACTCATCATTCACTCCATTTCACTTCCAATTCTCTTTCTAATTCTCTCTCAACACACCCACACTATTATGAACGTATTTTTCCAGTAGTTAATCATCATCTTCATCAAAAATCACTTCAAGAATCAAGCTATAATCATCATAGGAAGAACACTTCAAGAACACTTCAAAAATCCCTTCAAGTTTACTAATTTACTTCCAAGCTTTCTAATCCATTCCAAGTAATCATCTAAGATCAAGAAACCTTTGTTATATACAGTAGGTTATCTTTCTTATTCAAGGTAATATTCATATTCAAACTTTGATTCAATTTCTATAACTATAAACTATCTTAATTCGAGTAAAAATCTTACTTGAACTTGTTTTTGTGTCATAATCCTACTTCAAGAACTTTCAAGCCATCCAAGATCCTTTGAAGCTAGATCATTTCTTGTCACTTCCAGTAGGTTTACCTACTAAACTTGAGGTAGTAATGATGTTCATAACATCATTCGATTCATATATATAAAACTATCTTATTCAAAGGTTTAAACTCGTAATCACTAGAACATAGTTTAGTTAATTCTAAACTTGTTCGCAAATAAAAGTTAATCCTTCTAACTTGACTTTTAAAATTAACTAAACACATGTTCTATATCTATATGATATGCTAACTTAATGATTTAAAACCTGGAAACACGAAAAACACCGTAAAACCGGATTTACGCCGTCGTAGTAACACCGCGGGCTGTTTTGGGTTAGTTAATTAAAAACTATGATAAACTTTGATTTAAAAGTTGTTATTCTGAGAAAATGATTTTTATTATGAACATGAAACTATATCCAAAAATTATGGTTAAACTCAAAGTGGAAGTATGTTTTCTAAAATGGTCATCTAGACGTCGTTCTTTCGACTGAAATGACTACCTTTACAAAAACGACTTGTAACTTATTTTTCCGACTATAAACCTATACTTTTCTGTTTAGATTCATAAAATAGAGTTCAATATGAAACCATAGCAATTTGATTCACTCAAAACGGATTTAAAATGAAGAAGTTATGGGTAAAACAAGATTGGATAATTTTTCTCATTTTAGCTACGTGAAAATTGGTAACAAATCTATTCCAACCATAACTTAATCAACTTGTATTGTATATTATGTAATCTTGAGATACCATAGACACGTATACAATGTTTCGACCTATCATGTCGACACATCTATATATATTTCGGAACAACCATAGACACTCTATATGTGAATGTTGGAGTTAGCTATACAGGGTTGAGGTTGATTCCAAAATATATATAGTTTGAGTTGTGATCAATACTGAGATACGTATACACTGGGTCATGGATTGATTCAAGATAATATTTATCAATTTATTTCTGTACATCTAACTGTGGACAACTAGTTGTAGGTTACTAACGAGGACAGCTGACTTAATAAACTTAAAACATCAAAATATATTAAAAGTGTTGTAAATATATTTTAAACATACTTTGATATATATGTATATATTGTTATAGGTTCGTGAATCAACCAGTGGCCAAGTCTTACTTCCCGACGAAGTAAAAATCTGTGAAAGTGAGTTATAGTCCCACTTTTAAAATCTAATATTTTTGGGATGAGAATACATGCAGGTTTTATAAATGATTTACAAAATAGACACAAGTACGTGAAACTACATTCTATGGTTGAATTATCGAAATCGAATATGCCCCTTTTTATTAAGTCTGGTAATCTAAGAATTAGGGAACAGACACCCTAATTGACGCGAATCCTAAAGATAGATCTATCGGGCCCAACAAGCCCCATCCAAAGTACCGGATGCTTTAGTACTTCGAAATTTATATCATATCCGAAGGGTGTCCCGGAATGATGGGGATATTCTTATATATGCATCTTGTTAATGTCGGTTACCAGGTGTTCACCATATGAATGATTTTTATCTCTATGTATGGGATGTGTATTGAAATATGAAATCTTGTGGTCTATTATTATGATTTGATATATATAGGCTAAACCTCTAACTCACCAACATTTTTGTTGACGTTTTAAGCATGTTTATTCTCAGGTGATTATTAAGAGCTTCCGCTGTCGCATACTTAAATAAGGACGAGATTTGGAGTCCATGCTTGTATGATATTGTGTAAAAACTGCATTCAAGAAACTTATTTTGTTGTAACATATTTGTATTGTAAACCATTATGTAATGGTCGTGTGTAAACAGGATATTTTAGATTATCATTATTTGATAATCTACGTAAAGCTTTTTAAACCTTTATTGATGAAATAAAGGTTATGGTTTGTTTTAAAATGAATGCAGTCTTTGAAAAACGTCTCATATAGAGGTTAAAACCTCGCAACGAAATCAATTAATATGGAACGTTTTTAATCAATAAGAACGGGACATTTCACTTATAACCGAAGAACTATGATTTTCAACACCCTCGTTAACCCATGAACACCACTTTAATACACCACTCTAAACCGTCACTCGTTTCCAGCTACTACTTACGTTTTCTGTTTCAAATCGAGGTTTTTAAAGAGACAATATGGATCATATATTTATAGCCTAAAAGTTGACAACATGAGTGCATTAAAGTTACTCTATTAAGATCATTATAAAAATTGAGTGACACTAGTTGAATCCAAGCTTTATGGCCGACACCCTCCAAAGAAGAAATATCCATTCACCATTATATTTTAGTGGGATACAAGGAAGTTAGTCAATAAAGAAAAGGGTTGTTATTTAATGCAAGTATAAAGCAACAGACCCATAAATAAACATGATTCATTGCTTAAAACACGCGTTATTTAAATCATAGTGGACCGGTGTTAAAGTTAAAAAAAAGGGGATGATCGTGATAACAAAAGATTATGAAAACGTGATCATGAAATCGATAATACGAAGATGATGAGTGTTATAATCTTATGAGGAAGAAAGTGATTACATGTACATGGTGATGTGTATGATGAGATGATAATTACGGTGTATAATGATGATGATGATGATGGCAAATTTAATACGGTTTACACGGTGGCGATTTAATGATAATGTTATTTGTTAATTATTAGAATTTGGAATATGACTATGATGACAATATAGAAAAACGGATAGATAAATGGGTTACATAGTTTTAATCCAAGATTGTTTCAAAAATGATCAAGCAGAGGAGTGGTTAGTGGTGTTAGCGGGTGAGTGGGAGGTAGCGGGTTCGAGCCCGGGTATAGGCGTATATCTTGGAAATTTTTCTTCATGAAAGGTAGTTATCATTATTACTCCAATTATTTTTATTATTTTTATTAAAATTATTTTTATTATTATTATTATTATTATTATTATTATTATTACTACTACAAATATTATTAGTATTATTCTTAATATTATTATTATAACAAAATATAATTTTTATTTATATTATTTTACCAAAATAAGCCATTGTTATATAAAAATATATTTAACAAGTATAAGAAAACTATATTTAATACAACCATAGTAATATTTATATAGTATATATTTATTTAAGGTATATAAAGTAAATATAATGAATTAAGTTATTAATGAAACACATGATTTAAAATAACAACTAAATCACTAATAATATATAAATTTGTACGATTACAATTATGTGTGTTAATATATATACAAATGATATAGGTTCATAAATTCGAGGCCAACCTTGTATTTGTTCAATGACGTCATATGTATTTTTACTACAAAATACAGTATGGTGAGTTTCATTTGCTCCCTTTTTAATTGCTTTTGCAATGTATATTTTGGGCTGAGAATACATGCGCTGCTTTTATAAATGCTTTACAAAATAGAGACAAGTGATTAAAATGATATTCTGCGGATTGATGTGCTAGGTAATTTAGATACATGTTATAATAGCATGTAAGCGCGAATCCTAAAGATAGATCTATCGGGCTTAACACCCCCATCCTGTAGGCTGCACTAGACATAAGAACTAGTGAGCGGATGTTTAGTACTTCGAGGATTAATTATACACTTGCGAGAAACGTATCCATCTTTGCGAAGATGACTTATTATATTATTGTTAAGGTTGGTTACTGAGGCCTCAACATAAGCAGAACGGTTTTATACACTTGCTAGTGTACATATATTTATAAATGGAAATCTTGTGGTCTATTAATATATTGAAATGATTGATATGATAAACCTATGAACTCACCAACCTTTTGGTTGACACTTTAAAGCATGTTTATTCTCAGGTACGAATTAAGTCTTCCGCTGTGCATTTGCTCAATTTAAGGACATTACTTGAAGTCGATCATCGCAATGGGACCAAATGTTGATGACTTCGTCCAGGTGGATAAGGACGGGTCCTCACAATTCTCTTCTAAAGAATTATTGTTTTGTGCCTATGTGCAATTGATGTGCGTAGAGGTGTATACGAAATAGTTATATTTTTACTACGAAATACGACGAAATATGATACAAGTTTACACAAGTTATTTATTTATTTATAGAGTAGATATACCTAAACTCTGCTACAACACTATAGGCAGTGTACCTAATCGTAGAGTAGTATAGTTTTTAGTAAGTCCGGTTCGTTCCACAGGGAGACGACTTATTTTACACTATATTTTAAACAACTATATTTGTACAAAATATATATTTTTATATATAATAATAATATAAAAGGGGGTTTACCGTTTAATGACCGGTTTGTCGATTTTATATTTTAAGTCATAATTAAAACCTAATGAAAAATATAAGTTGCGATAATTAAAAAGTAGATAATTAAAAGTGCAATTAAATACAATGACAGTAAATAAAAGTGCGATAATTAAAAGTGCAATTAAATATGAAATATATAAATTATGCTTATTTAAACTTCCGTAATCATGATGTTTGACGTGTTGATTTTAGTTTATTACCATCGGTTAATTGTCCTTTGTCCTGGATTATTCAATATGTCCGTCTGGTTTTTGTCCATAATAGTCCATCGGTCATAAATTTAAAGTGCGAGTGTCCTCGTCAAATTATCCTTATATCTGAAGTCAAATATTCCAACTAATTGGGGACTTAAACTGTAACAAGGTCTTAATACTTTGTTTAATAATTACACTAGGATATCGACTGCGTGTAACCCAAGGTTTTAATACTTTGTTAACAATTATGCCAAGTATCCTTGTACATAATGCACCCCTGTTTTAATAAGTCTATTAACTATTAATTCATTCCCGTGTCCGGTTAAATGAACGATTATTCGTACATATAAATATCCCCCCCCCTATCGTGTCCGATCGAGTGTATGTGGTTATTTATAGGTACATCCAATTGTAAATCTTTATATTAAATTAACAAACTATCATTTAATTAAACAAATATAAAGCCCATAAATAGCCCATAGTCTAATTTCCACAAGTGTCGTTCTTTTATCCAAACCCCAATTATGGTACAAAGCCCAATTACCCCATCTTTAATATTTAGCCCAACATCATGATTACTTCGATTTAAATAAGCATAATAATAACTTAGTTACAAGACATTAATTTAAAAAGGAGAACATAACTTACATTGAGTATTTATCGCGTAGCTTTACACAGACAGAACTTCGACTTGAAAACCCGTAAAATAAACGTTACGCTACCCAAACTTGTAAAAATGTAACCACTAAATTAACCTACTCCTACTCCTAAAACTAAATTACATAAAATAAAAATTAAAAACTGAATTTGAAAATATAAAAGAGTGTGTTTGAAGCTCGAGCACAGGCCTGGTATTTATAGCATTTTAGCCTGCTACAGTAACCCATGCGATCGCATGGGTTTTATGCCTATTTCCCATGCGATAGCATGGCCGCCAGATCCAGCTCACATATTTTTTGTACTCTAGCTTGTCGACATATTTAATAAATATATATAATATATATATAATTTTATATAATTATATATATATTATATTATATTCTTGTGCATAGTTGACTCGTAATTTTGGCTCCGATGTTTCATACATTTACGCCCGGTTTATGTCTCGGTTCCGGTTTCTCGAACGTCTTTTCGTACAATTTAATATCGTGCAATTTGCGTTCCGCGACTTGCGTTCTTGTTAATCTTTAGACTTTTTTCTTCGATAAATTAAACCACTTGGAGTGTAACATGTACGTTTGAGCATTTTGGACGTTTTTGCCTTTTAAATCTTCGTTTTCGACTTTAAATCTTCATTTTCGAGCGATCTTCGTCTTTCGTCTTCACACTTATTTATTTTAAACAATTACAACTAAAAATAAGGAAATTACAATTAAAAACATTACATTTTGGAATGATATTGAGACTAAATATATGTTCTTTTGAAGCAATATCAATTATCCCTACACTTGAGCGTTGCTTGTCCTCAAGCAATACAGAACTTGAAATTAAATCACACGAATCACTTCTTTATTCTTCACACTTTATACATTAGTGATTTTGATACGGCGGTATAAACAATGATAGTAACGATGTGGTTTACAGTCCCACATGACTATAAAAATTTAGATCCTTAAGGAAATTGGATCTTTATTAAAACATTTGATCTTTTGAAAATTCATTCTAGCTTTTACCCTAGATAAGTTTTCTGGAATAACCCTTCACCGGTGTATGCAAAATGTTTTTGTGGGTTTGGTGGGTTTTAGATTTGAAAATTTTAGCTCAAAACTTATGGTTTTGTGTCACCCACTTGCTAACCTTGTATTAGGAAAGCAACACGTCCAGTATACTTGCTCCGTATATTACCTTTCGGTAAACTACCGTCCGGTTGTAAAGGAAAGCGTTGAACAAGCAACTGTTAGGGAGATGTCTAATGACATGCAGATGTTCATGGTCTACAACGTGTCGGATGCAATTACTATCCTTTGTAGGAGCAATAGTAAAGATCACCCTATAATTTTTTTTCGGTCTGGCACAAGGTCCTGTCTTCGACCATGCTATGCAACCACCGTTCTTACGGTTGACACCCGAATTAGTTCAGGTGACCTAATGAATTCCAGGTGAATTCCTAGGATTTTACGTTCAATGGTAATGAACGCATTGAAAATGGGTTTTCAGAAAACAAATCGGTTTTAATTTGATCAAAATATTTTCTCGTTCAAGCTCGAGTTTAGATATCATCGAATTCCATGAGTTTGTAATTCTCAATCTTTAAAGTCAATCTCAAGGATTGAGTAATATCAGTCGTAAAAGCTGATTTTCAATCTTTAAGGAGATTATCCTTTCTGGGGGTCTGATTCATTAGTCTTATCAAGCTAATTTGCACGGCGCCCTCCCCATTTTACGAGACAGATCCTCTCATGGTTAGGATAAGTCTGACCACTTGGCGACCCTGTTTGATGCTGAGGTCTGTGGATTTCCTACTGATTTTAGAGATGACTTTTCTAGATTTTTCGTCAACCTACAGCTGGTCTGGACGACAACTTCTTGACCTAAATCAAGAAGCGCGTGTCTTTTTCGAAAGACTTTACTTCCTTTTAATGATGGAATTGATTCATCGTGTAGATCCATCTTTTCTTTTATCTTTATTATAATATTGCGGGTAAAACAGTCAATTTAGTCCAAAACAAAAGCACCTGCAATAACTTTACAGAAACATGTGATAGATAGTTTTTTAATTGAATAACTTGGTACATTCTCCCCACACTTAGTTTCTTTCTTTGCCTTTTTATTCTCCTTTTTTCCATTTTAAATGAATTCAAGTGTTTTAGGGTGTTTCTCAATTTATGTCCTTTCCGAGGTAATGATAATTTCGGTATTAACACCTAGTTTTCATCGTTCATAAATATGTATAAACATATTTTGAATTCATTTATTTGAAAATTTTTAAAATTTTCACAAAATTTGGAAAATAAACTAAGTGCAAACCCAAATTTGGCAAATAAACTAAGTGCAAACCCGAGAGAATTTATAACCCTTCCCCACACTTGAGATCATGTAATGCCCTCATTTGCATGAAATCCGACTATAATTATAAATTCACGAGGGTGATAAGTGTAGAAAAGTGATTAAAAATACCCAGTTTGTAATTACAAAGCTCGTCGAATGATAAATGGCGCGCCTCATCGTTAATTCCTTCTTATTTTATCACACATGTTTTTCTTCAAAAACGGTTGCTTTTCTGAACTGTTTGGTAATCTTTGAAAATGCGTCTTTTACCCTAATTTATTATGCATGTTTATTAACGAGTTATGCACTAACTCGAACCTCGAATTTAACGTTAAGTGGGGTTAGACTTCCCTATACTTAGCTGATGACATGTGAAGTCGGTAGAATAAGTTCCACGAATTAAAATAATGAGCCAGTTATTTACATCTCGGGTGGTATAAAATATATCAATGGGTTTAAAGTTTAGACCCACCCGATCGTCACTACTTAATTCTTTTTTAAGTGTAGCGTTTAGTAAATGGATATATCTCTTTTCTGGTTCTTGGTCAAATGGATCGATATACACCGACATACATAATTCTATAGGGTGGACAATTCCTAACATTTCCTTTCGTTCATTCTCGGGATCAAGATTTTCACCTCTATTACCCAATTGGGTGAAATTCGAGGTGTCAATATCTATTACAACTTGTAGTTCATCTTTGGTAGATGACTCGTCTATTGAGAATATTGGGTTGGAAGGTTGTGGAATGGTGAATTTCGGGATCGAAGTAGATTCTTCTTCATTAACGGTACTTATCGGTCCCACCACTTTGGTCTCGGGGGTAAAATTTTCAACGTTATCGTTTTCCCAAGAGTACCAATTTGTCACTCTTACTTCTTCTTCATCCATTAATGGATCGATGATTTCGTCGGTAGAGACTAATGTGTCGATATGTTGTGAAATTGGTAAGACTGAATAAAAAGTATCATCGGGATAGTTGGTGATTTCGGAGCTCTCGAATTCATCAAAATTCGATGATATGAGATTTTCTTGCACACGACTCCTCAGATCAACAGGTGTGTAATCTGATAGAGTTTCAGCTTGCCGATTTACAAACTCTCTCATTTGTTCATTTTGAGCATCAAGTTCTTCGAGTTTGATTTTCATATAATCTAAAGAATTTTCAGGCACATAATCTTCCTCGTCTTCTGGTTGTTGAGTTTGGATATATTCTTAGGAATAATCCCAATTAGAATTGTATTCCTCATAATCATTCCATTCAGGTTCCATGGGTGCATAATTTTCCATAGGAACGTAATAATAACATTCCCATGTTGAGTGATAATCTCCACAGATTTCACAACCAGTTATTGTTTCATCATTCGTGATCCAAGATTGACCGAACGAATTGTCATCAACACCCGTTTGAGAGTATTGATTGAATTTATTTCGGATGTCATAAAGAGTTTCCAAAATATTCTCTAGATTTTCCATAATGCGCTTATTACCAAATTTTAGCTACAATGTGGTGCATTTACTAATTATCCTATTAGTTATAAAACTAAAAATTATATAAGTTATCAAATTAATAGACTTTTCTACTTTTGCCCACGTTTCGAATAGCCAATAGATGCAGCAGGGAGCCAGAACCCTTTAAATCAGAAGCTCACAACTCAGCCACTAACAAATCCAATTATTACTACGAAGCAGAAAATTTGGATGTCTATCAATTTAACCGCTTAAAATAATTTTTCGTTTGGAATTTTAAAGAAAATAAAAATCTATGTCCTAAAAACTAGCGTGTCGAGAAATAAGAAAGAAAAAGATTACGCGTCGAAAAACGTCGAAAAATAAAAATAAGAAAGAAAAACGTCGAAACTTAAAAGTCTAAAAACTAAATCTAAAAAGTTGCGCCTAAAGGTCTAAAGGTAAATGCAATTTTATTCGGAAAACGACAATTACTTAAATTGGCACTAAAATCTATAAACGGTGTCGCAAAATTCTAAAGCGCCTAAATCTTAATCTAAAGAAAAAGAACTTAAGGGATTTTACGGCAAAGCCTAAAAATACAGAAATATAAAAATAACTACGGCAAAACTAAATTTAAAACTATATAGCGAACGATAAATATTACGAAATAAACGATAAAAATACAAATTAGAACTAAAATGATAAAAATACAAATTTTATAAAAATAAAATTTTTATATTATTTATTATATACATATATTAAACTATATAATTAATAATAATAATAATTAAAACTTAATATTACTAATTAAAAATTAAAATTAAAATAAACTAATTAATATATTATAACTAAACCCTAAATAATAATAATAATAATAAATATATTAAAACCCTACGCGAATTAAATGCAGTCCAAGGTTTGGGTCTGTCACGTCAGCCATGCGACCGCATGGTTTTACAACATCCGGCTCATGCGATCGCATGGGTCTGGTTTCCAGGTTTTTTTTTTTTATATTGTTTTTCTAAAAATTATATATAAATATATTTATACAAAAATAAATTAAAAATATAGCGTTTCGCCAAGTCCCCGGCAGCGGCGCCAAAAACTTGATGTGCGTAGAGGTATATACGAAATAGTTATATTTTTACTACGAAATACGACGAAATATGATACAAGTTTACACAAGTTATTTATTTATTTATAGAGTAGATATACCTAAACTCTGCTACAACACTATAGGCAGTGTACCTAATCGTAGAGTAGTATAGTTTTTAGTAAGTCCGGTTCGTTCTACAGGGAGACGACTTATTTTACACTATATTTTAAACAACTATATTTGTACAAAATATATATTTTTATATATAATAATAATATAAAAGGGGGTTTACCGTTTAATGACCGGTTTGTCGATTTTGTATTTTAAGTCATAATTAAAACCTAATGAAAAATATAAGTTGCGATAATTAAAAAGTACGATAATTAAAAGTGCAATTAAATACAATGACAGTAAATAAAAGTGCGATAATTAAAAGTGCAATTAAATATGAAATATATAAATTATGCTTATTTAAACTTCCGTAATCATGATGTTTGACGTGTTGATTTTAGTTTATAACCCAGGGTTAATTGTCCTTTGTCCTGTCCGTCTGGTTTTTGTCCATAACAGTCCATCGGTCATAAATTTAAAGTGCGAGTGTCCTCGTCAAATTATCCTTATATCCGAAGTCAAATATTCCAACTAATTGGGGACTTAAACTGTAACAAGGTCTTAATACTTTGTTTAATAATTACACCAGGATATCGACTGCGTGTAACCCAAGGTTTTAATACTTTGTTAACAATTATGCCAAGTATCCTTGTACATAATTCACCCCTGTTTTAATAAGTCTATTAACTATTAATCCATTCCCGTATCCGGTTAAATGAACGATTATTCGTACATATAAATATCCCCCCCATCGTGTCCGATCGAGTGTATGTGGTTATTTATAGGTACGTCCAATTGTAAATCTTTATATTAAATTAACAAACTATCATTTAATTAAACAAATATAAAGCCCATTAATAGCCCATAGTCTAATTTCCACAAGTGTCGTTCTTTTGTCCAAACCCCAATTATGGTACAAAGCCCAATTACCCCATCTTTAATATTTAGCCCAACGTCATGATTACTTCGATTTAAATAAGCATAACAATAACTTAGTTACAAGACATTAATTTAAAAAGGAGAACATAACTTACATTGAGTATTTATCGCGTAGCTTTACACAGACAGAACTTCGACTTGAAAACCCGTAAAATAAACGTTACGCTACCCAAACTTGTAGAAATGTAACCACTAAATAAACCTACTCCTACTCCTAAAACTAAATTACATAAAATAAAAATTAAAAATTGAATTTGAAAATATAAAAGAGTGTGTTTAAAGCTCGAGCACAGGCCTGGTATTTATAGCATTTTGGCCTGCTACAGTAACCCATGCGATCGCATGGGTTTTATGCCTATTTCCCATGCGATCGCATGGCTGCCAGATCCAGCTCACATATTTTTTGTACACTAGCTTGTCGACATATTTAATAAATATATATAATATATATAATTTTATATAATTATATATATATTATATTATATTCTTGTGCATAGTTGACTCGTAATTTTAGCTCCGATGTTTCGTACATTTACGCCCGATTTATGTCTCGGTTCCGGTTTCTCGAACGTCTTTTCGTACAATTTAATATCGTGCAATTTGCGTTCCACGACTTGCGTTCTTGTTAATCTTTAGACGTTTTTCTTCGATAAATTAAACCACTTTGAGTGTAACTTGTACGTTTGAGAATTTTGGACGTTTTCGCCTTTTAAATCTTCGTTTTTGACTTTAAATCTTCATTTTCGAGCAATCTTCGTCTTTCGTCTTCACACTTATTTATTTTAAACAATTACAACTAAAAATAAGGAAATTACAATTGTAACATTACATTTTGGAATGATATTGCGACTAAATATATGTTCTTTTGAAGCAATATCAGCAATATAGGTGGTTCTTGCTGGATTGTGGTGGCGTTGTGTACACGTACGTGTGATGCGTGTGCAAGGATTTCCAAGTGAGTGGAATGTTCCTAAGTATGAGTATATACTTGTTGTTTGGCGTGAATGGTTAGTGTATTCCGTTAGGATTCACTATGGTGTAGCAGGGCGCGATGTTACACTACTCGTTGCGATCGAGGCCAAAAGAGCGTGTGTAGATGGTTAGTGTATTCCGTTTGGATTCACTATGGTGTAGCAGTGCGCGATATTACACTACTCGTTGTATGAGGCCAAAAGAGCGTGTGTGATTGGAGGATTATGGCCGTTGACTTGGCCCGCTAACTTCACCCTGGGAGAAGTGTTATATTGGTATGGTATAGCGTTATCGGGAAATGCGAGTACCGGTGGGGAATGGGAGTACCATTTCTCTGTTGAGATTTGGGAAGTGAGTCGCATGTAGTTAGGATTCACAATGACACGTGTGGATGTGGTCATTCCATTGGGATAGTGACTCTCGTGTAGTTCGAATTCAATAGGGCGCGTGTAGTTCGGCCAATCCCGATTGTTGTTGCGGTGGAGGTGGTGAGTCGCGTGTGGTGCGGATTCACTAAGGCGCGTGAAGTTTCGGCCAGCCTTCATGTGGTTAGTATTGAGAACTATTGGTTGTTTTATAAGCCAATGGTGGGGTCGTGGGGACCATGTTGTGTGATTAGTGATGCAATAGCCGTGTTTCGCTCACATTTTATTACAGGTGTGACAATAGTTGATTTTGTACACCTTAGGATTAGCGTTTCCATAGTCGTTTTGGGCGCTATCGATTTTAGCCGGTTGCTTATGATGTTACAATAGTTGCGTATTGGTCGTATTGCGCACTACAAGGGATGTTTAGTGATAAGTGTTATCCGTAAGGATTCATTATGCTCGGTCTTCATCGTTCGGGTTGTTGACCTTAAGCTGAGACTTGGTTGCTATTAGCATTGTACTTGGTAAAGGTACGCTAAGGGATTGATATCTCGGTAAGATATTGGTTGATTTTTTCCCGATGAGAGGGATTGAGCGAGTTTTAGTGCTCGGATTTGCGGATTGGATAAATCCCGAGTGGCGATTATGTAAGAAGGTGACTCTTTGAAAAGGATTGCCTAGAGGAGTTGGAGGAATACGTGGCTATTCCTAGTATTCTAAGTGATCGATATAAACTTCGGATGTTGTGTTTATTGCACGTCTAGGAATGCGTGCAAGTTTGTATTTAGTTAATGGATTAATCTTCGGGTTAATGAGAAATGTGTTGGAAGTCGGATTGGAACGATTGTTTGAGAACCATAGTGTATAGTTTCGGATTGGTTAAATGACTAAGATCATGAGGACGTGATCGAAATAAGTGGGGGAGAGTTGTAAGACCCGTTTATTCGTACGATGTATAACGAATGTATATATATATGAAAAGAACATATATATGTGTATCGAGAATGTATATAAGTTGCATGTACGTAAATAGAGTACAAGAGTGATCGAAGGGTTGTTATACGTGTTCTAAATTGCATGTACGTTGCACGAACGAAGAGTTCTAAGCGTCTAAAAGAGGAAGGATTCTAGTACGCGAAAGGGTGGCAATCTGGCTGATGGGTCGCGGCGCGGAGGAATAAGGCACGGCGCGACATTTCAAGGGATTCAAGATTAAAAGGCTTGATAAACGGATCCCAGACCGAGACAAAACTCGCGGCGCGGAGGGGTTCGTTCGCGGCGCGAACATCCTGGTGAGCTGGTTCCGGATTTCGCAATTTTAGAGGGAATTGAGGGCATTTTGGTCATTTCGCGTGTGTGCCAGATTTGTGTCCATAAACCTCATCCACTCATCTCATTTTCTTATTTCTTTTTCCTTTTTCTTCTCCATTTCCTCTCTTTTCTTCAATACTTCAAATCATTCAAAAGGGATTTTGGAAAGGAAGAAGCGGGATTCGATCGAGAGCGTAAGAGGCAACGTTGTTCTCCTTGTTCTTAG
This sequence comes from Rutidosis leptorrhynchoides, assembly GCF_046630445.1. Lineage (NCBI taxonomy): Eukaryota > Viridiplantae > Streptophyta > Magnoliopsida > Asterales > Asteraceae > Rutidosis > Rutidosis leptorrhynchoides. The sequence continues at coordinate 139,581,325 of NC_092339.1, forward strand.
CTACGATTTGATACTAGTGGTAAGTCTTCTATCCGAAATTCTTTCTTAAGATTCATGTTCATATTTAGGGGTTTTTGATTGTGACTCATAATGAAACCCCATTAGTTGTTAATGGAAGGTTAACACCAAAATTTGGGTTTATAAGTGATGAAGGCGGGTTTTGGGTTTGATGTGCAAGTTTAAACATGTGAGGCTTGCAAAGAGTGAATAATCACTAGTATTAGTGATTATTGATGTATTGGAAACCTTTTGAGTTCGATGGGTTAACTAATTTTGAATAGAGTCAAAATTAGGGTTTGTTGGTGATTTCGGTTCGATTGTCATTTGTGTAAGGTTTATAAACTTAATATGAGTTAAGTTAAAGTATAAACTTGTGTTGGTGGCGTTTTAAAGTCAAAACTAGCAAATGGTGAGATGTTGACCTTTTAAGGGTCAAAATGGGTTTTGGGCGAATATGCGAACTAGTGTGTGTTTTATGGCTAAATGTGGTGTCTTTGGGTATTTCGGGAACACGGGAACTAGTCTCGTTAGTTTTGGACTTTCGAGTAGCGTTAAAGTGCAAAAGGGTGTGATTTACACTTGTTGTCCATTTGGGCGGGTCGAGAGTCCAAATGAGTTTGTATTGATGATTATGTGATAAATGGAATAGGTACGTTCCATTGGCGATTGCGGATTTTGGTTTGGAATCCATCAAGACTTCAAGGTGAGTGTTAATATCCTATATGCATATGTATGTGTAGGATAGGTGCGGGGCGGGTGACGTGGTTCTCGGTTATAGAGCTCACTTCACATATATGTGGAAATGATGGACTTGTGTATAGGTCCAATTGGCACGGTTGTGCATTTTGGTTGACCACCTTTGGCGAGATGCACACTTTGTGTGTACGTTATCACATGTGCTTATGATGTGGATTATATAACCCCAATGGCGAAGGTTGATATTTGAGTTGTGTTTGGATAACCTCGATGATGTAGATTTTATAATCCCGGGATCGTGGTTTTTGATTTGGGAAGTGGGTCACGTGTGGATACAGATTCATGATGACGCGTGTAGTTTCGGTCATCTTATTGAGGTAGTGGTCTCGTGTGGTGCGGATTCACTAAGGCTCGTGTAGTTCGGCCAACCTCGATGCGTTGTTGGTAATGGAGATAGTAGTCACGTGTGGATGCGGATTTACTAAGGCTCGTGTAGTTCGGCTAATCTTCATTTTGGTAATTGACTTTTGGTTTTGGGTTAAGGGGTTAACCTTGGGCGGTTTACGCTTTGTTATATATGTGTATATTGTTGTATTGTTGTGTTGTAGCTAACCCTCCGGGTATAGCTTATCGGCATTGTACATATCGTTTTTGGTGTAATTATTGTTGACCTTGGATTATTGTATAGCGATCGTACGGTATGCTTAGTTTAGCTTGCCCTTATATTTGGATGCTCCGGTATGTGCTATTTGATTATTATTGTGTGGCGTATCCATTTTATGCATATATGTATGTAGTATATTCTCACTCACTAAGCATTAGCTTACATGTGACGCTCCGTACAAAACCATTGTGTACGGTTCATCAACAACAGGATCATTACAAGGTCAAGCACTATATGCTGTTTGAAAACCAGTTTTGCATTCATAAAAAGATAGTGTTTTACAAAAGATAACGTGACACAAAGGTCGTTACAAAGTCATTGTTTGAAAATAACATAAGTTACGAATGCAAAAGAAAAGTTCCATGATTGAGACATCTCTAAGTAATGCAGCGGAAATCTAACACAGCAGGTCCATAACAGCGAGTCTATAACACCAAGACAGCAATTCTAACAGCGGAAGCAACATCGTCTAAGCACCGGAGAAATACACGCTTAAAAGTCAACACGGATGTTGGTGAGCTATAATTTGTAATCAGTAAAGTAGACCACGAGATTTAAGTGCTTCAATCAGCAGTTTAAATCAGTATGAAAAGTATATACTTAACCGTGGGCACCCGGTAACTAGACTTAATGTATGTATATCACCCCTGAAAGTGCACTTGGCGAGTGCGTTTGTCCTCGAAGTATTAAACACCCGTTGAATGCTAGCGCGACTAGCCCGAGTGGGGTTGTCAAACCCTATGGATCCATATCTAAGATTCGCGTTCACGGTTCAGAAACCAATGATTAAACGTTACCGAGCTAAGGTGAATCTTTGTGCCGTTATATCATCCACACATATGTAAAGTTTAAGTACTCTTGTCTAGTATGTAAATCGTAAAAAGCTCATGTATTCTCAGTCCCAAAAAATAGTAAAAAGTAGTAAGGGATGCTACAACTCACAGTGAATAAGCAGTAAAAGTCAATATGAAACGTATGCAGGTAGTAAGTCAGTCCGAAAGGTCGTCATGTCAGTATGTTGTCCCAAAAGGTTTAAAAGTGCATAAATTAAGTTTAAATGTCATCATCAACATCATCATTATCATCATCATTCATCAACACTAAGGTAAGTTTAACAAGAATAGAGATCGAAACAAAAGGCTGACTTCGGACAGCTGTTACAACCTCTATACAAATCGAAAAGACGCGTAGTCAGTGGCCATGGCTCCGTATGTGAGTCCTCTAACCTCTGACCAATTTTCAGAACATAACTCGTCTTCCTTTGACTGTGGCGACGGTTTAAGTGCGAGTATGTCAGAAATTTCAGCACAACGTTATAAAGGCGTAGTGACTTTCGGAAGGCTATAAATCCTAAACCGTATATCGGATTAAGTCAAGGCCTAAACGAAAAGTCACCTACTCAAAACGAACTATCTGAAAATCAATTTTCCAGAAGCCCAGGAGTCTTATCAGACCCCTAAAAACAGCAAACAAGTGCTCCGGTGAGATTCTTGGTGCTTGATGCTCATCACGGTTCTCATCCTTGATGCTTGTAAGCTTCAAGTGTACAACGCTTTGATGTTTTAGCATCACTTTGACCAAGGTTCAACCATAAACACACAACTAAGAGTAAAATCTATCATTTCTACAAGTTTTGAACATCAAGATTGCCTCTTTATTGCATAAATCCAATAAAGCTTCAACCTTTGTCTATTTTACACAAGTTTATGCATCTCCATCATATGTGATGATGAAGACTTGATCTTTATCATCACAACAAACACAAAAAGGTTCCAAGTAAGTGAGATCTACAATAATAACTTAGATCTCAAGTATTAAGAAAACCCTAAGCTAGAAAGCTTGGATCTTTACAAGATTAATGAGATCATAAGCCAGAAAGCTAAGATCTTTAACAAAATAATGAAAGTAATGAGACCATAAGCTAAAAAGCTAAGATCTTTAACAAAATAATAAAACCCTAAGCTAGAAAACTTGGATCTTTAGTGTTCTTGAAGATCCTTAAAGCAAAAGACTAGATCTTCAAGTTACATGAAGATCATAAACACAAGTTTTGATCTTTATAACAAAATAAAGAAATCACAAGCAAGATCTAACAAGTAAATGAAGATTCAAAGCTAGAAAGCTTGAATCTTTCATGTTCTTGAAGGATTCAAACCCAAGTTTGAATCTACAAGATATAAAAATATCAAAAGCTAAAAGATAGATCCATTAAATGATGATGATGATGTCGTGTATATGAAGGGAAGAAGAAGAGAAAGAAAATTTAAAACTTACACTTCATAGAGTGAGAAAGACTAGAGAGAGAATTAGAGAGTAAGTGTGTGTAATTTGTAAATGAAATCAAGTGTTAATTGAATGGGATAAGCTTGGTATTTATAGGAGGTGAGGGTGTGGGGAGGGTGTGTAGGTCGTGGGTTTAGTGGGGGGACAAGGGGGACACCTTTTTACTTTTTGGTTAATGGTTGTCTAAAGTTGGTGCTTATGTTAGGATCTCATGCAACATTAAGGATAATGCTTAACAACAATGCTAGTATGTTCCCTTTAATAAATGGCCATTTGTCTTTCATTATTATGGATATCTAACTTATTATAATTGGGCTAATTAAATAGTCCACTAGCTAGTGTAGGGTGGGCTAAAGTCCAACAAGGTAGAAAGTCCAACAAGACTAACTAGTGTGCTCTAGTAAATTACTAAGCGTAATTAAGCATCCAAAAACCCACGTAATTGTTATTATAAAATAACAATTAGTATTTCGTAGTCATAATATTCCGATTATTACCAAAGTTAAACGTGTACACAGTACGCAGTTTGTTCTAAATGTCAAGTGACACCAACGGTCATAAAGGCTTCCGGGGATCAAGTTAAGTAACCTACGTACTTAAAGGAATGTTTAAACATATAAACGAAAGTAATCCACATGTAGTAAGATCCCAGAGTATAGTATAGCTCAGTACGTACAAATACGCAGTTTCGTGAAAGCACAAAGCATAAAAGCAAGTCGAAAAAGTCGGGTCGTTAAATTACCCTCTCGTTGTTGATATTTTTATAGGTTCGCATGATGGCGGCTCGGGTAAGCGTGGGGATTAGAGATCTTGGCTAGGTTGATTTAGAAGATCTTGCTTTTGGACTCGATTTAGGATTGGGTAGCGTAGTCCCAATCACCATGCTCGGTTTTGTATAAAAGTAACTCGTCGGGTCATAATGAGTATAACCCGGTTTATGATTTAATTATGTAATGTACGTTTTATTAAAATCGTTAGACGTAATATGATAACAAATATGCTTTGGAAATTGTGTAATGGGACCTAAAGTGTTATTTAATGTATATTAAAAGGGAAAAAAATTTATGGGCAGGAAATAGACGGGTTGGGTCGTTACAGCAAACGTAATAATTATCGAAAAATCTGAAAGTTCAAAATTCACCTTTTAAAAATAGCAAAACAACTTTTTCAAATTTGAAACTATTTCGAATGGCAGCAACCCTTTAGGAAGTGTTGCTCATAGTGTCTTTCTCTAGTCATCGTGGGAAAATGGATCCAATCTTCAACTGAAGTTGATTTATCACATTGGCCACATTATTCAGCATAATTATGTGGCAAACGTAATGTGTTCAGAAATGTATTATGCGGCCATGAATTATTATTGAAACGATACTATAGTCAAATATATTCGCATTCAATATGAAATTTTAAGTCAAAAACTATAATAGAGTTATGGATTGAGAGATATCAAAAAGTGTCACTAAATAATTAAACCAAAATGTCGCAAAACGTGTAAAGATTTGTGGCTAGTGGGGTTATATTAACCTCAAAAAGATTATCAATGTGAAATGTCCCGTTCATATGGATTATAAACATTTCATATTAATTGATTTCGTTGCGAGATTTTGACCTCTATATGAGACGTTTTTCAAAGACTGCATTCGTTTTTAAAACAAACCATAACCTTTATTTATCCATAAAGGTTTAAAAACCATAACGTAGATTATCAAGTAATGATAATCTAAAAGATAACGTTTTACACACGAACATTACATATTGGTTTACAATAATATTATACATCGATTTAAATCTCCGAATGCAGTTTTTAAACAATATATTACAAGCATGTTGACTCCAATTCTTGTCCTTAAATTAGCATGCAACAGCGGAAGCTCTTAACAATCACCTGAGAATAAACATGCTTAAAACGTCAACAAAAATGTTGGTGAGTTATAGGTTTAACCTATATATTTATCAAATAATATTAAAAGACCACAAGATTTCATATTTTCATTTCTCATAAACAATATGCATGCATAATAGCAATCTGCATAAAAATCATTCATATGGTGAACAACTGGTAACCGACATTAACAAGATGCATATAGAATATCCCCATCATTCCGGGACATCTTTCGGACATGATAATTTCGAAGTACTAAAGCATCCGCTATAACGGATGGGGTTTGTTGTGCCCAATAGATCTATCTTTAGGATTCGCATCAATTAGTAGACTGGTTTACTAATTCTTAGGCTACCAGGCAAAAAGGGGCATATTCGGCTTCGATCATTCAACCATAGAAAGTAGTTTCACGTACTTGTGTCTATTTTGTAAAACATTTATAAAATTGCATGTATTCTCATCCCAAAAATACTAGATTTTAAAAGTGGGACTATAACTCATTTTCACAGATTTTTTCCTTCGTCGGGAAATAAGACTTGGCCACGGGTCGATTTACGAACCTATAATAAATATGTACATATATATCAAAGTATGATCGAAATATATTCACAACATTTTTTATTACGTTTTAATGATTTAAGTTTATTAAGTTAGTTGTCCAACGTTAGTAGCCTACAACTAGTTGTCCACAGTTAGCAGTACAGAAATAAATCAATATAAATTATCTTGGATCAATCCACGACCCAGTGTTTACAAGCCTCAGGCTAGATTACAACTCAAAGTATATATATTTTTGGAATCAACCTCAACCCTGTATAGCGAACTCGAGCATTACAACATATAGAGTGTCTATGGTTGTTCCAAATAATATATATAGATGGGTCGATATGATATGTCAAAACATTGTATATGTGTCTATGGTATCTCAAGATTACATAATATATGTTAGAATAGATGTATAATACAATATAAGTTAGCTAGGATATGATTAGTATAGATTTGTTACAATTTTCACGTAGCTAAAACTAGCAAAAATATCCAATTTTGTTTTACCCATAACTTCTTCGTTTTAAATCCGTTTTGAGTGATTCAAACTGCTATGGTTTCATAATGAACTGAAATTTATGAAATTAAACAGAAAAATTATAAGTGTATAGTCGAAAATACAGGTTACAAGTCACTCTTGAAAGAGGTAGTCATTTTCGTCGAAAGAACGACATCTTGATGACCATTTTGAAAAACATACTTCCACTTTGAGTTTAACCATGATTTTTGGATATAGTTTCATGTGAAGCGACCCAACCTAATCCATCCAGACGAAGTCCATATCGATTATAAATGATTCACAACAGTTGATTACATCGCGAGGTACTTGACCTCTATATGATACATTTTACAAACATTGCATTCGTTTTTGAAAAGACAATCTTTCATTTCATCGAAAGTTGACGGCATGCATGCCATTTCATAATATATCTAACTATAATTGACTTAGTAATAATCTTGATGAACTCGATGACTCGAATGCAACGTTTTTTGAAATATGTCATGAATGACTCCAAGTAATATCTTTAAAATGAGCAAATGCACAGCGGAAGATTTCTTTCATACCTGAGAATAAACATGCTTTCAAGTGTCAACCAAAAGGTTGGTGAGTTCATTAGTTTAACATAAATAATCATTTCATAATTTTAATAGACCACAAGATTTCATATTTCCATTTCTCGTAAACATACGTCCCATGCATAGAGACAAAAATATCATTCATATGGATTGAACACCTGGTAACCGACATTCACAATATGCATATAAGAATATCCCCATCATTTCGGGATCCTCCTTCGGACATGATATAAATTTCGAAGTACTAAAGCATCCGGTACTTTGGATGGGGCTTGTTGGGCCCGATAGATCTATCTTTAGAGTTCGCGTCAATTAGGGTGTATGTTCCCTAATTCTTAGATTACCAGACTTAATAAAAAATGGGCATATTTGATTTCGATAATTCAACCATTTAATGTAGTTTCGATTACTTGTGTCTATTTCGTAATACAGTTATAAAAACAACGCATGTATTCTCAGTTCCAAAAATGTATATAAAAAGGGAATAATGAAACTCACGCATATAAATATTGTAAAACAGTTAATAAAGCATTTGCATGTAGTCTCAGCCCAAAAACGTAAAGAGTAAAAAGGGCAAATGAAACTCACGCATATAAATATTGTAAAACGGTTAATAAAGTATTTGCATGTATTCTCGGCCCAAAAATGTAAAGAGTAAAAGGGAATCAAATGAAACTCACCATACTGTATTTTGTAGTAAAAATACATATTACGAAATTGAACAATTGCAGGGTTGGCCTCGAATTCACGAACCTATATCATGTATATATATATTAACACATATAATTGTAATTGAACAATATTGTATAAATATATTTTATAATATATTATTAAATTGTAACTTATTGTTATATATATATATATATATATATATATATATATATATATATATATATATATATATAATGTGTTGAATTCAATATTTATATATGTATTTATTATTACTTATAATATCTTAAAATATATTTTTTTATACACCATATGTAATTTAGTTATTATTACAGTTAATAATATTTCATATAAAATATAGTATGTAATGTACTTTTTACATATAAGTCTCTTTTGTTTGTAAAATTAATGTTTATAATACTATTAAGGTAAAGATATTAATACCTATGATAAAAATGATAGTTTTACTAATAATGATTCTCTTAAAATAATATAGTTGTAAAAATAATAATTTTAAATAATAATATTAATAATAGTAGTACTTATGTTAATAGTGATAACAATAATAATTATAGAGATATCTATTTTATTAATCATGGTTATCAGTTTAATTATAACCGTTCTGATAATCATATTAACAACAATAATGATATTATTACTAATACCTTTGTTGATAATACTATAATATTACTAACAATTTGTAAGGTGATATTAATAATAATATTTATAGTGATAATTTGTATTATGTTCTTAATAATGATAATAATGATAGTAATACTAATGATATTCTTAACAATAATACAATAACTAATAACAACAATAATAATCATAATCATAATAATAATGAAAATAATAATAATAATAATAATAATAATAATAATAACAAATAAATAAAAAAAATATGAACTACCTTCAAGGGAAAATAGGCCTAAAAAGAAACTGCCTCATTAGGGACTCGAACTCAAGACCATTCGCTAACCCGAACAAGCTCTCAACCATTCAACCGAGTTTGTTTTTCTGTTTTAATCCCATCCCTAATTTATATAACCCGTATAACTATACACACCTTCTTCCTCATTATAAACTCAAGTCGACCCAAATAAATCCAACATAATAATCAATCAATTGAATGGTTTTGGAACATATAATCAAACAGAATGAATTAGTGGTGAGTGGGATTTAACAGAAATAAATAAAACAGCAGCAGTTGCTAGAAGAAATAAAATAAATAAATAAAATAATTTTGAAGAACACAAATTCAATTCTTATTATAGAGATGTTTTGAGACTACGATCTCTTCATGAAAAATATTCCAAATTAATCCCATAATCATTCTGGATAATCAATTCGACTTAAAACATCCCAGAAAATTCAAATTTTAGCAAGAACAGATTCTTTGACTTTTTGAAATCGAACCTTTGACTCCAAAATTTGAATTCGTTAGGAAAGATTGAGGTTTGAAACTTTCCAGATAATTTGAACACATGATTTCCAACCGAACTGCATTTAAGGTTTTTAAATTTTGTTAAAAAAATAGAGCTTTTGAAAAAAGGTAGAAACAAGGCAGTCGACGGGTTTCCTTAAAATTGGGATTGAATTTCTGTGTATTTGTTGAAATTGTATTATCATAAGGTTATGTAAAGGTTAAGTAGTATTATTATAACTTAACTGCCTCCACTATCGTTCGTTTTTTAGCTAATTTCGCTAGACAAGGAAATATTCTGTCAGAGATAAAATAAGGAAAATAAGATCGATCCACAACAGTTTTTGTTTGATTATATGACTAAATGGAATGGATCGTACCAGCTTGTGGATAAAAAATGGTTCATAATACAGTTGATAATGATAGGAACTGTTTTTAATTCTCTTAAGGTTAAATACATATATGTATTTGTTTATAAATATATATATAATTGTATTCATATAAATATATATCTGTATATGTGTGTGTTTTTTTATAAGTATAGCTGTATTTTATATATATATATATATATATATATATATATATATATATATATATATATATATATATATATATATATATATATATATATATATATATATATATATATATATATATATATATATATATATATATATATATATATATATATATATATATATATATATATATCTGTAAGTATTCATATGAATCTGAATAAATATATATATATGATTATATATAATTCATAAAGTTTAATATTTGCAATATTATTAACAATAAAATACTAATACTAATATAAATTATAATAACATTTCGAATTATTAATAATAATAATAAAAATAATTTTAATGATGGTAATATCAATAATAATAATAATTGTATTAATAATAAATATAAATAGTAGTGATATTAAGAATTATAACATTGATAATCTTAATAAGTTTACTATTAACCATCATAATAAAACAATAATAATAATACTACTCATCATAATATTGTTGATAATAATAATATTATTAATTTTAATGATATAATAACTTATATTAAATTTCATATATATACTATATATCTGTATATTAAATATATAATAGATAATAGATCATAATAACATTAACTAAGCAAATTTTAATATCTAATATTATTGAAACATATAATAATAATAATAACAATGGAATTAATGATGATAATAGAACTAATGTTAATAATAATACTTGTACATGTCAAATGTCATATATACCTTATATAATAATATTAATGATACCACTATTGATAATACTTGTGAAATTATTGATAATACTATTACTATTATAAATATATTACTATCAATTATATAACTAATTGAATCTCTAATATTTATAGATTACAATATATATAATATTACATGTATAGAATTTTTTTATACATATATATTTATATATTTATTTACACACAATAGTTCGTGAATCGTCGAGCACAGTTAAAGGGTAATTGAGTTCATGAAATAGTTCAGAAATTTTGAGACTCAACATTACAGACTTTTCTTATCGTATCAAAATCATATAAAGATTAAGTTTAAATTTAGTCAAAAATTCCCGGGTCATCACAGTACCTACCCGTTAAAGAAATTTCGTCCCAAAATTTGATCGTGGTCGTCATAGCTAACATTAAAAATGTTTTCATGACGAATTTGAGCTGATAAATAGAATTTTATTACTATTGAGTAATATGGATAAAATGATTTGATTAATCGAAACGTATGAATGAAGCTATCACAAAAGATCGAGATGAAGAAATGGAGACTTTTCATAACTTTTGACGTAGTCACGATTTAATTCCAGAATTCAAGGGATTTAAAGAAAATCTTCGAAATCTAAAAGATTTGATTCTTCGACGAATAAGGAAATTAAGATCTCTATAATTAAATACGGTGATCTGCCTCGATTTCTCTGTCTGATATTTCCATTATAAATTAAACTCTTCCCGTTCCATAATTTTCACCATTCCTATACTTTCTTTCTTAGTTCATACATCCAAAAGATTTTGAAAATGCTTAGTCCAATACTGATCCTTGTCCTTATCCTTACTATCTCAACAATCATTCTCCTTTTCTAACTTCCACCAGAGGAGTCTGTTTTCTTATACTTCACCCTTGGGGTTATAGTGTTTTTAATTCTCCCGTGTCTTTATGTTGCGATAAACATTAACATACACGGTTTGTAATCTCCGTGTTGTTATTGGGCTTTATATTTTCTCTTATATTTTGGAGCTCTTTGCCTTTTTATTATCCACCCGACTTCTAGTAAAGCGAGTAACGATCCAGAATTCGTAAGTATGGAATTTCGAATGAACTAATGTTCTAAACGAGAAAGAACGTAATAGCACAATTTGATTTGTCAAATTACCAGAATCACTGAGAATAGAACTATCAAGAATATACTTTCTTGATATGTTCAGAAGTTAAGCATAATGAAAGAGTTATGTAACATGGCACATGATGATGTTATAATCTATGAATCATCATGTTCCATTTAGAAACTCAGCATGACTTACTGTAATATAATCACGTTGATCAAGTGTCATTATATTATACTAACTCATGCATCAGTTCCCAACATTACTTCAATAACATTTATATTTTAAGCTCGAAAGTTTACAGAATATAGAAACTAACAGTTTCTATATGATGTAATACTGATAGCATGAAGAGATTAATGTTTTCAAATAAGAATAGTTATGAAAATATCTTCAGAAATATGGAGGACATTTATAATGAAAGATACGATGATATCTTGGAATTTCTAATATTGAAGGATGGTGCAGAAAATTTGTTCGCAAGAGTTTGGAGTAAGGAACAAGATATTCACTAAAGACTTCAGCAGGCATTGATTTATTTGGATTCTTTGAAGTCAAACTTATTCTTTGTAATTTGTCCACGGCTTCCTTCATAGTTTCGCATAATCCGCTTTTCGGTACTAAATTTTCTATCGAGCGTTCCTAACACTCCATTCTTTATCATCAAACTTTTGGCCGTTTAGACCATCTAAGATTTTTTTCTGTTTCCTCCGCATTTAAGGCTACCATACCTGAATCATCGATTATCAATCCGAGGTGGTTTCAAGAGAATTGTGTTTTTAGATGATTAAACGCTGATGGTAATATGGTGGAATATAAAAGGTTCCCCGGTAACGATAAAAGAGCATACATATAAATCACGGTGATAATAAGGTTGTTTCTAACGAAAATTCGAAGTTGACTTGCTGGAGCTGTGACAAAATTAGCTAATTTGGAAAGGTATTGTAAAATTATTTTAGATAATAACAACGTCAAGGGGAGCGAGCACATATACGTGTTAAACGTTTACTCAGGTTCTGAGTGTTTTCATGTGCATAACTATATGCATAAGTTCTTCTTTTCGTAGATGAAGTGCGGTTGGTTCATCCTCTGAATTATGAAAGGTTTGAATGCAGATTGTAATCGTCGAGATACAAATAAGGTTTAAGATGAAATCAAGTGGTAAACTTGAAGAATTGTTTAGTTTCATATGTTATAATCAATATTTTAATTCATTTTTAATTGTCCAATCTTATTAGTCCACAGTCGATAGTCCACAGTTATCAGTTCAATAATTCATATATAGTTTAATATGTAATATTTGAATTAATTAATACGTATCGTGACCCGTGTACATGTCTCAGACTCGATCACAACTCAAATTATATATATTATTGTAGAATCAACCTCAACCCTGTATAGAGAACTCGATCATTGCTGCATATAGAGTGTCTATGGTTATTCTAAATAATATATATAAATGCGTCGATATGATATGTCAAAACCTTGTATACGTGTCCCGATATTTAAAGTGCGTAAAATAAATAACAGAAATTAAATGACGATAAATAAAATTGCGAGAATATAAATTGCGATAAATAAACTGCGATAAATAAATTGCGATAATTAAATTGCGATAAATAATTGCGATAAAATAAAATGTAATACGGAATAAACAGTTAGCTAGGAACAGTTAGCTAGGATCTTGTTAGCGTGGATTCTTAACAAAATTTCATATTGTTAATTAGTCTGTTTCTAATCAATTTTTATTGTGTCCATTATTTCTTCATTATGCCACTTGTTGGATTCTGATAGGTCAAAATCCAAATATGAAATTGAATGAAAATGGTTGTTCTGTGGTGAATCAGATTCGTATATCTGTGGATGTAAGTAGGATGGTAATTGACCGTTGAATCAGGTTCGAAGAATGTACAGTGTAACTTATTAATGTGAAATCTAAATATTCCTCAGGTATTACCTACCCGTTAAAATATTTTCACCATTAACAGTTTGTACGAAAGAATTTTTAATTACAATCTTTATGAAAATATACTTTCATATATATTTTCTTCAGATGTAATCATAGATTCAATGAGTTAATATAATATTAATCTCATTTGATTTACCGTTAGAACTAGAATATATAATCTCTAAAACATTAGAGGTTTCATAATCGTCATGTCGAATGAAGATAAATGATGTAGAACGATTCGTTAAACAATAATTATACTCGAGGTACAGAATGAGATGTTGAGGCATGGATTGTTGATAGTACTGGTGCTGTTAGTGAGTACTGTTGGTGCCGGTGATGTTGTTGGAGCTGGTAGATTTTGCACCATATTCTCCAAATTGATTACTCGAGCGCGAAGTTCGCTAACTTTTTCTATTATTCCGGAATGATTGTCGGTCAGAACGAGCAGATGAATAAGGTTTCAAATTGTGGATAGAATATAATCATGTTGAGCTACTCTGGAAATGAGGGTGAAGATGGTGTTTCGGATTGATTCACCGATAAGTGCTTCGGGTTATTCATCAAGAGGTGAATTTGGTTGATGGAAAGGATTGCCTTCTTCTTGTCTCCATTAATTAATTTGACTACGAACTTATCATATGAATTGGGGATGGTTGGTTGGTTGATTCATTCCGGTGACACTGCTTTCGGAGCTCGAGTGAAACTCCATATCGGAATACCTGTCGGAATCCGTGGAATTTGAACTGATTGAGGGATTCATCTCGTATGATCAGATGAAGGATTTTCGATAAGAAATAGATTATAGGATGTAGATTAGTACCCTGCCATACATAATTTACATATGCATATATAATACTAAAATCCCATAAGTTACGGAGGAATCTATGGAAGCTGTCAGGAAAAGTCTACAGTAACAGATACGCTAAGATATGAATTTTGTCTATACACTATTCATGCAATCAATGCAGGAAGACGTGTCTAGACTAAGAATGATAAGCAGATAATTTTCGACACAAAATGATAAGCAAAACTTTTTGACCTGCAGACCAGGTCGAAGTCCAGACTCACTAATGCATCCTAACGACTACTAGTTAGACACACTAATGCAAGACCTGGTTCGCTACGACCACCACTCTGATACCAACTGAAGCGACCCGACCTAATCCATCCGGATGAAGTCTATATCGATTATAAACGATTCACAACAGTTGATTACATCGCGAGGTACTTGACCTCTATATGATACATTTTACAAACATTGCATTCGTTTTTGAAAAGATAATCTTTCATTTCATCGAAAGTTGACGGCATGCATGCCATTTCATAATATATCTAACTATAATTGACTTAGTAATAATCTTGATGAACTCGACGACTCGAATGCAACGTTTTTTGAAATATGTCTTGAATGACTCCAATTAATATCTTTAAAATGAGCAAATGCACAGCGGAAGATTTCTTTCGTACCTGAGAATAAACATTCTTTCAAGTATCAACCAAAAGGTTGGTGAGTTCATTAGTTTAACATAAATAATCATTTCATAATTTTAATAGACCACAAGATTTCATATTTCCATTTCTCGTAAACATACGTCCCATGCATAGAGACAAAAATATCATTCATATGGATTAAACACCTGGTAACCGACATTCACAATATGCATATAAGAATATCCCCATCATTCAGGGATCCTCCTTCGGACATGATATGAATTTCGAAGTACTAAAGCATCCGGTACTTTGGATGGGGCTTGTTGGGCCCGATAGATCTATCTTTAGAGTTCGCGTCAATTAGGGTGTCTATTCCCTAATTCTTAGATTACCAGACTTAATAAAAAAGGGGCATATTCGATTTTGATAATTCAACCATATAATGTAGTTTCGATTACTTTTGTCTTTTTCGTAAAACAGTTATAAAAACAACGCATGTATTCTCAGTCCCAAAAATGTATATAAAAAGGGAATAATGAAACTCACACATATAAATATTGTAAAATAGTTAATAAAGCATTTGCATGTATTCTCAGCCCAAAAACGTAAAGAGTAAAAAGGGCAAATGAAACTCACGCATATAAATATTGTAAAACAGTTAATAAAGCATTTGCATGTATTCTCAGCCCAAAAATGTAAAGAGTAAAAGGGAATCAAATGAAACTCACCATACTGTAATTTGTAGTAAAAATACATATTACGATATTGAACAATTGCAGGGTTGGCCTCGGATTCACGAACCTATATCATGTATATATATATTAACACATATAATTGTTATTGAACAATATTGTATAAATATATTTTATAATATATTATTAAATTGTAACTTATTGTTATATATATATAATGTGTTGAATTCAATATTTATATATGTATTTATTATTACTTATAATATCTTAAAATATTTTTTTTTATACACCTTATGTAATTTAGTTATTATTACAGTTAATAATATTTCATATAAAATATAGTATGTAATATACTTTTTACATATATAAGTCTCTTTTGTTTGTAAAATTAATGTTTATAATACTATTAAGGTAAAGATATTAATACCTATGATGAAAATGATAGTTTTACTAATAATGATTCTCTTAATAATAATATAGTTGTAAAAATAATAATTTTAAATAATAATACTAATAATGATAATGATAATATTAATAATAGTAGTACTTATGTTAATAGTGATAACAATAATAATTATAGAGGTATCTATTTTATTAATCATGGTTATAAGTTTAATTATAACCGTTCTGATAATCATATTAACAACAACAATGATATTATTACTAATACCTTTGTGGATAATACTATAATATTACTTACAATTTGTAAGGTGGTATTAATAATAATATTTATAGTGATAATTTGTATTATGTTCCTAATAATGATAATAATGATAGTAATACTAATGATATTCTTAACAATAATACAATAACTAATAACAACAATAATAATAATAATCATAATAATAATGAAAATAATAATAATAATAATAATAATAATAATAATAATAATAATAATAATAATAATAATAATAATAATAATAATAATAATAATAATAATAATAATAACAAATAAATAAAAAAATATGAACTACCTTCAAGGGAAAATAGGCCTAAAAAGAAACTGCCTCATTAGGGACTCGAACTCAAGACCATTCGCTAACCCGAACAAGCTCTCAACCATTCAACCGAGTTTGTTTTTCTGTTTTAATCCCATCCCTAATTTATATAACCCGTATAACTATACACACC
This sequence comes from Rutidosis leptorrhynchoides, assembly GCF_046630445.1. Taxonomy (NCBI): domain Eukaryota; kingdom Viridiplantae; phylum Streptophyta; class Magnoliopsida; order Asterales; family Asteraceae; genus Rutidosis; species Rutidosis leptorrhynchoides. Next base: position 139,598,122 of record NC_092339.1, read on the forward strand.
TTCTTCCTCATTATCAAACTCAAGTCGACCCAAATAAATCCAACATAATAATCAATCAATTGAATGGTTTTGGAACATATAATCAAACAGAATGAATTCGTGGTGAGTGGGATTTAATAGAAATAAATAAAACAGTAGCAGTTGCTGAAAGAAATAAAATAAATAAAAAAAATAATTTTGAAGAACACAAATTCAATTCTTATTATAGAGATGTTTTGAGACTACGATCTCTTCATGAAAAATATTCCAAATTAATCCCATAATCATTCTGGATAATCAATTCGACTTAAAACATCTCAGAAAATTCGAATTTTAGCAAGAACAGATTCTTTGACTTTTTGAAATCGAACCTTTGACTCTAAAATTTGAACTCGTTAGGAAAGATTAAGGTTTGAAACTTTCCAGATAATTTGAACACATGATTTCCAACAGAACTGCATTTAAGGTTTTTAAATTTTGTTAAAAAAATCGAGCTTTTGAAAAAAAGGTAGAAACAGGGCAGTCGACGGGTTTCCTTAAAATTGGGATTGAATTTCTGTGTATTTGTTGAAATTGTATTATCAGAAGGTTATGTAAAGGTTAAGTAGTATTATTATAACTTAACTGCCTCCACTATCGTTCGTTTTTTAGCTAATTTCGCTAGACAAGGAAATATTCTGTCAGAGATAAAATAAGGAAAATAAGATCGATCCACAACAGTTTTTGTTTGATTATATGACTAAATGGAATGGATCGTACCAGCTTGTAGATATAAAACGGTTCATAATACAGTTGATAATGATAGGAACTGTTTTTAATTCTCTTAAGGTTAAATACATATATGTATTTGTTTATAAATATATATATAATTGTATTCATATAAATATTTATATATATATATATATATATATATATATATATATATATATATATATATATATGTATATATATATATATATATATGTATATATATATATATATATATAAGTATTCATATGAATCTGAATAAATATATATATATATATATATATATATATATATATATATATATATGATTATATATAATTCATAAAGTTTAATATTTACAATATTATTAATAATAAAATACTAATACTAATATAAATTATAATAACATTCCGAATTATTAATAATAACAATAAAAATAATTTTAATGATGGTAATATCAATAATAATAATAATTGTATTAATAATAAATATAAATAGTAGTGATATTAAGAATTATAACATTGATAATCTTAATAAGTTTACTATTAACCATCATAATAAAACAATAATAATAATACTACTTATCATAATATTGTTGATAATAATAATATTATTAATTTTGATGATATAATAACTTATATTAAATTTCATATATATACTATATATCTGTATATTAAATATATAATAGATCATAATAACATTAACTAAGCAAATTTTAATATCTAATATTATTGAAACAGATAATAATAATAATAACAATGGAATTAATGATGATAATAGAACTAATGTTAATAATAATACTTGTACATGTCAAATGTCATATATACCTTAAATAATAATATTAATGATACCACTATTGATAATACTTGTGAAATTAATGATAATACTATTACTATTATAAATATATTACTATCAATTATATAACTAATTGAATCTCTAATATTTATAGATTACAATATATATAATATTACATGTATAGAATTTGTTTATACATATATATTTATATATTTATTTACACACAATAGTTCGTAAATCGTCGAGCACAGTCAAAGGGTAATTGAGTTCATGAAATAGTTCAGAAATTTTGAGACTCAACATTACAGACTTTTCTTATCGTATCGAAATCATATAAAGATTATGTTTAAATTTAGTCGAAAATTCCCGGGTCATCACATCATGTTCATAAGAAAAATCATTTTCCCAGAACAACAACTTTTAAATCAAAGTTTATCATAGTTTTTAATTATCTAACCCAAAACAGCCCGCGGTGTTACTACGACGGCGTATGTCCGGTTTTACGGTGTTTTTCGTGTTTCCAGGTTTTAAATCATTAAGTTAGCATATCATATAGATATAGAACATGTGTTTAGTTATATATATATATATATATATATATATATATATATATATATATATATATATATATATATATTTAAAAGTCAAGTTAAAAGGATTAACTTTGTTTGCGAACAAGTTTAGAATTAACTAAACTATGTTCTAATGATTACATGTTCAAATCTTCGAATAAGATAGTTATATATATATATATATATATATATATATATATATATATATATATATATATATATATATATATATATATATATATATATATATATATATATATATATATATATGAATCGAATGATGTTATGAACATCATTACTAACTCAAGTAAAGTAGGTAAACCTACTATAAATGATGAAAAAATAACTTGAGCTTCAAAGGATCTTTGATGGCTTGGAAGTTCTTGAAGTAGAATCATGACACGAAAAACAAGTTCAAGTAAGATTACTACTCGAATTAAGATAGTTATAGTTATAGAAATTGAATCAAAGCTTGAATATGAATATTACCTTGATTTAGAAAGATAACCTACTATAAATAACAAAGGTTTTTTGAGGTTGGGTAATCACTTGAAATGGATTTGCAAGATTGAAAGTAAATTAGCAAACTTTAAAGGATTTTCGAAGTGTTCTTGAAGTATTCTTCCTATGATGATTATAGCTTGATACTTGAAGTATTTGTTGATGAAGATGATGATTAGTTTACTGTAAAATTTGTTCTTGAGAGTGTGTGTGTGTGTGTGTTTAGAGAGAATTAGAAAGAGAATTGAAAGTGAAATGGAGTGGGTGGTGAGTGGGAATGGTGAGTGGGGTTAAAAGGAGTTCTTGTTTGTCTTTCCTTACTCATAAGTCATGCTAGTTGTCTAATTATGGTTCCCACATGTCTTGATGACTCACAAGGGCTTCTAAAGAGCTGATGATTGAATGTATATACCAATAGTATATACATCTAGAATCTGTGTATTGTACGAGTATGAATACAGTTGCATACGAGTAGAATTATCGATGAAAATGAACGAGAATGTAATTGTAAGCATTTTTTATAAGTCGAAGTACTTTGATATGTGTCTTGAAGTCTTTCAAAGTGTATGAATACATCTTAAAATACTACATGTATATACATTTTAACTGAATCGTTAAGTCATCGTTAGTCGTTACATGTAAGTGTTGTTTTGAAACCTTTAAGTTAACGATCTCATTTGATGTTGTTAACCCATTGTTTATTATATCTAATGAGATGTTAAATTATTACATTATCATGATATTATGATGTATGAATATATCTTAATATGATATATATACATTAAAATGTCGTTACAACGATAATCGTTACATATATGTCTCGTTTCGAAATCCTTAAGTCAGTAGTCTTGTTTTTACATATGTAGTTCATTGTTAATACACTTAATGATATGTTTAATTATAATTTTATCATGTTAAACATAGTGTATCAATATCTTAATATGATTCATATGTATTTAGTAAGACGTTGTTATAACGATAATCGTTATATATATCGTTTCGAGTTTCTTAACTCAATAAACTCATTTTTATGTATATCACTCATTGTTAATATACTTAGTGAGATACTTACTTATCATAATCTCATGTTAGCTATATATATATATATATATATATATATATATATATATATATATATATATATATATATATATATATATATATATATATATATATATATATATATATATCCATATATATATATATCATCATGTAGTTTTTATAAATTTTTAACGTTCGTGAATCGCCGGTCAACTTGGGTGGTCAATTATCTATATGAAACCCATTTCAAATAATCAAGTCTTAACAGGTTTGATTTCTTAACATGTTGGAAACATTTAATCATGCAAATATAGTTTTTATTTAATATATAATCATGGAAAAGTTCGGGTCACTACAATACCTAGCCGTTAAATAAATTTCGTCCCGAAATTTTAAGCTGTTGAAGGTGTTGACGAATCTTCTGGAAATAGGTGCGGGTATTTCTTCTTCATCTGATCTTCATGCTCCCAGGTGAACTTGGGTCCTCTACGAGCATTCCATCGAACCTTAACAATTGGAATCTTGTTTTGCTTAAGTCTTTTAACCTCACGATCCATTATTTCGACGGGTTCTTCGATGAATTGAAGTTTTTCGTTGATTTGGATTTTGTCTAACGAAATAGTGAGATCTTCTTTAGCAAAACATTTCTTCAAATTCGAGACTTGGAAAGTGTTATGTACCCCGGCGAGTTGTGGAGGTAAGTCAAGTCGGTAAGCTACTGGTCCGACACGATCTATAATCTTGAATGGTCCAATGTACCTTGGATTTAGTTTCCCCCGTTTACCAAATCGAACAACGCCCTTCCAAGGTGAAACCTTAAGCATGACCATCTCTCCAATCTCAAATTCTGTATCTTTTCTTTTAATGTCTGCGTAGCTCTTTTGTCGACTTTGGGCGGTTTTCAACCGTTGTTGGATTTGGATGATCTTCTCGGTAGTTTCTTGAATTATCTCCGGACCCGTAATCTGTCTATCCTCCACTTCACTCCAAAAAATCGAAGACCTGCACTTTCTACCATAAAGTGCTTCAAACGGCGCCATCTCAATACTCGAATGGTAACTACTATTGTAGGAAAATTCTGCTAACGGTAGGTATCGATCCCAACTGTTTCCAAAATCAATAACACATGCTCGTAGCATGTCTTCAAGTATTTGTATCGTCCTTTTGCTCTGCCCATCAGTGTGTGGATGATAGGTAGTACTCATGTCTAGAAGAGTCCCCAATGCTTGTTGTAACGTCTGCCAGAATCTTGAAACAAATCTGTCATCCCTATCAGAGATAATAGAGACTGATATTCCATGTCTGGAGATGACTTCCTTCAAGTATAGTAGTGCTAACTTCTCCATTTTGTCATCTTCTCTCATTGGCAGAAAATGTGCTGACTTGGTGAGACGATCGACTATTACCCAGATAGTATCATAACCACTTGCAGTCCATGGCAATTTAGTAATGAAATTCATGGTAATGTTTTCCCATTTCCATTTCGGGATTTCGGGTTGTTGAAGTAGACCTGATGGTTTCTGATGCTCAGCTTTGACCTTGAAACACGTCAAACATTCTCCTACATATGTAGCAATGTCGGCTTTCATACCCGGCCACCAAAAGTGTTTCTTGAGATCTTTGTACATCTTCCCGCTCCGGGATGTATTGAATATATGGTTTTATGTGCTTCCTTAAGTACCTTTTCTCTCACATCTCCAAACTTTGGTACCTAAATTCTTTCAGCCCTATACCGGGTTCCTTCTTCCCGAATATTAAGATGTTTCTCCGATCTTTTGGGTATTTCATTCTTCAACTTTCCTTCTTTTACAACTCCCTGCTGCGCCTCCTTTATTTGAGTAGTAAGATTAGTACGAATAATTATATTCAAAGATTTTACCCGTATAGGTTCTCTGTCCTTTCTACTCAAAGCGTCGGCTACCATATTCGCCTTCCCCGGGTGGTAACGAATCTCAAAGTCGTAATCATTCAATAATTCAATCCACCTTCGTTGCCTCATGTTCAGTTATTACTGATCAAATATATGTTGGAGACTTTTGTGGTCGGTATATATGATACTTTTGACCCCATATAGGTAATGCCTCCAAGTCTTTAATGCAAAAATAACAGCGCCCAATTCCAAATCATGTGTCATATAATTCTGCTCGTGAATCTTCAATTGTCTAGATGCATAAGCAATTACCTTTGTTCGTTGCATTAATACACAACCGAGATCTTGCTTTGAGGCATCACAATATATCACAAAATCATCATTCCCTTCAGGTAATGACAATATAGGTGCCGTAGTTAACTTTTTCTTCAACAATTGAAACGCTTTCTCCTTCTCATCCTTCCATTCGAATTTCTTCCCTTTATGCGTTAATGCAGTCAAGGGTTTCGCTATTTTTGAAAAATCTTGGATGAACCTTCTGTAGTAACCAGCCAGTCCTAAAAATTGGCGTATATGCTTCGGAGTTTTTGGGGTTTCCCATTTTTCAACGGTTTCAATCTTTGCCGGATCCACCTGAATACCTTCTTTGTTCACTATGTGACCGAGGAATTGAACTTCTTCCAACCAAAATGCACACTTTGAAAACTTAGCGTACAGTTTTTCTTTCCTCAACAACTCTAGCACTTTTCTCAAATGTTCTTCGTGCTCTTGATCATTCTTTGAGTAAATAAGTATGTCATCGATGAAAACAATGACAAACTTGTCAAGGTATGGTCCACACACTCGGTTCATGAGGTCCATGAACACAGATGGTGCATTAGTCAACCCAAACGGCATAAACATAAACTCGTAATGACCGTAACGCGTCCTGAAAGCAGTCTTCCGAATATCATCCTCCTTCACCCGCATTTGATGATACCAGGAACGTAAATCGATCTTCGAATAAATCGATGAACCTTGTAGTTGATCAAATAAGTCGTCGATTCTCGGTAGTGGGTAACGGTTCTTGATGGTAAGTTTGTTCAACTCTCGGTAGTCGATACATAACTTGAATGTACCATCCTTCTTTTTGACAAACAAAATAGGAGCTCCCCATGGTGATGTACTTGGTCGTATAAAACCACGCTCTAAAAGTTCTTGTAATTGGCTTTGAAGTTCCTTCATTTCACTGGGTGCGAGTCTGTATGGAGCACGAGCTATTGGTGCAGCTCCCAGTACAAGATCTATTTTAAATTCAACGGATCGGTGTGGAGGTAGTCCCGGTAATTCTTTCGGAAATGCATCGGGAAATTCTTTTGCGACGGGAACATCATTGATGCTCTTTTCTTCAGTTTGTACTTTCTCGACGTGTGTTAGAATAGCATAGAAACCTTTTATTATTAGCTTTTACGCCTTCAAATTACTAATAAGATGTAACTTCACGTTGCTCTTTTCTCCATACACCATTAAGGGTTTTCCTTCTTCTCGTACAATGCGAATTGCATTTTTGTAACATACGATCTCTGCCCTCTCCTTTTTCAACCAGTCCATGCCGATTATCACATCAAAACTCCCTAACTCTACTGGTATCAAATCAATCTTAAACGTTTCGCTAACCAGTTTAATTTCTCGATTCCGACATATATTATCTGCTGTAATTAATTTACCGTTTGCTAATTTGAGTAAAAATTTATTATCCAAAGGCGTTAGTAGACAACTTAGTTTAGCACAAAAATCTCTACTCATATAGCTTCTATCCACACTCGAATCAAATAAAACATAAGCAGATTTATTGTCAATAAGAAACGTACCCGTAACAAGCTCCGGGTCTTCCTGCGCTTCTGCCGTATTGATATTTAAAACTCTTCCGCAGCCCTGCCCATTAGTATTCCCCTGATTCGGGCAATTTCTACTAAAGTGGCCCGGTTTTCCACATCCAAAACAAACTATGGTTACGTTATTTGTTCCGACATTATTTGTTCTTTTAATTCTATTATTCACTGGGCCGTAGACCTCACATGTCACGATCCGGAAAATTTCGACCAATTTTAAACCAAACTCTCGATATGATTTAATATTTTTGACACGATAAGCAAAGTCTGTTACGTTGAGTCTCAAAATTTTTGAAATGTTTTATATATTCAATTGACCTTCGACTGTTCTCGACGATTCACGAACAACTATTTGTATATATATATATATATATATATACATACATACATACATGAATGTTAATTGTAAATATATTTATTTGAAAAAAATATATATTTAGTTATATAATAAAACCTAATATTAAAATGTATTTATATATACATATAGTATATGGAAAATAAAGGATTTCGAGCCTAAATTGTAAACGTCAGTAACACTCGGTTGACATTTCGCTAGTGTTCATATAGATCCAATACATAAATATGAAGGATTTAGATAAAAGTTGGACTGTAAATCGATTACAAAGATTATAGATTTGACAAAAATATTTTTTTACCTTTTTAGTTTGAATTTTAGTACTCCGTACATATAAATTGGAACATAAAATAAATAATTATAGAATATTTTTGATCAGGTTTCAAACAGGTAATGAGTGAAATAATTAAACATGTTTAATCTAAAAAGTTGGGATTTTTAGGGACACTTTTATACATTAATTGTTTAGCAGTGGACACGATATTATACTGTGAGTTAAAAGTGTCGGTAGCAAACATCCAAGTTAACTCACGGGTTGTTATATGATTCCTTTTACATGTTAAGTAGGATATTTTTTTTTATATTTTGTTTTTCTCGCACTTTTCTTTATATATACATGAATGATTGGTAACCACTCATATCTCTTATACATATATTTATCCCTTCCATTCTTCTGCAAACTAAACCAACACTCACTTCTACTTCGTGCTTCTTTTTCTTTGTAAGCAAAAACCATCACCATAAACCCCATCATACTCACTCATGATCTCCACTACAAACATCACCATAACTAGTTCCTGTTTAGGTTCTTGCTCGACCAAACCCACATAATACTTATTTCAGTTACTAGTGATCACCACCATCGACCGATCACCAACCTCCGAACTAATTTTTGCATTTGTCTCGATTCAACTCAAATATCACCATATGTTGAGACTACTTGAGTCATAAAACCACCCAACCCACTTCCAACATCATGAACAACTAAACCACCACTATTACAAGGTTCGTTAATTATTATTGCTATCACTATTTTATTTCCTGTTGCAACCCAAGAAACCTGCACGAAACTACTGCTGTAAACATTTCTGTCTTCGGTTATTTCGAACAGTGGGCTGCTACTTCAGTAACTGCTACGAGTGTTTCTGTGTTTGCAGTCGGGAAACCACCAAAATCACCACCCTCTATCACCTTCACCAACCTTAACCCACCATGAACAAACCATGATCAACCCTCGACTACTTCTATTCTACTATCTATTTTTCTGCTTAAATTGAAGGCCATCTTTATCAAACTCACCATCATTATTAAATCATCATATGCGTAGTGATTTTTGCTGCTTCAATTTCTGTTTTCTGATCGAATTGAAGACCAAATCAAACACGACACCAACACCACCTTCACCCATGCCTCTTCTATAAACCGAGTACCAAAACCACTCCTTAAACACCCATGTAAAACCTGCATAAATTCGCTGTATCATTCCCACTGCTACTGTTTTGTTGGAACGAAGAAAATGAAAAAAAAAAAAGATGATACATGAAAAAAAGAGGATTGATGAGATGATACATGATGTTACTACTGCACGTTTTTTTTTATTTATTTCCTTTTATCCACAAGTTCCAAAAGTAATAACCACTTGTGCAAGTTGTTGGCTTAATGTGGTTATTAATTATTTCGGTGGAGCCTAGCAGGGACAAAACACGTGCATGAACACCTCTTATTTTTACTAGACCTTCTCATGATTAATGTGCTAAGGGTTTTTGTACTTTGGGCCGTGAAGTGTTGGGTTAAATTAGCGGGCCATTTAGGTCGAACCCCATTTTGATTAGGTAAATCGTGATTGTGATTTGATGAAGAAACAGGGATCGATGGTGATGATAGTGTGATATAGATACTACTTAGATATTGCGGAAAAAGATTAGGAACGATTATGTGTTATGACGAGTAGAAGATGATGATGAACGTACGTTATTATGATTATGAATTATGGTTATGATTTATGATTATGGTTATAAGTTATTATTATGATTATGCCTATAATCATAATTAGGTTAGGGTTATTATTATGATGATTATATGATAAGCGTGTTAATGGCTATGATGATGAGTAGATTATAATGATGATTATGATATTGGTTAGATGATTATGATGATACATGAAGTTTCATGATAAAAAGAATGATGGATACATAATCTTATGATGTTATGACGAAGATGATACGTAGATAATTAGGGTAACGGGTTAGGAAATGGAGATAATAATGATTCATGATCAATGATAATAATATTGGTCACGATGATGATGTTATTAGGAACATAAAAATGATGATGACGATTTCATAGGAACTATGAAGAAGAAGAAGAAGAAGAAGAGAGCAGATTCATTTGAGTTTAAATGAATTAAGGTAGTGGTTAAATCAAAAATGAAATGGCGATGGAATGTTTAGGATGTTATCGGGTTAGCGGGATATCGCGGGTTTAAACTCGAACTTGGGCATTATTTTTAGGGCTACTTCCTTAAGGTAGTTATTTATCTAATTATTATTATTATTATTATTATTATTATTAGTATTATTAAAATTATTATTAAAAATATCATTAATATTATTATTAGTATCATTTTTATTAAAAACTATCATTTATATTAAAAGTATCATCATTACTATTATTATTATCATTATTAGAAAGATTATCATATTTATCAAAATTATTATTATTACTATCATTATTATTATTTTGAAATTAATATTATTATTTTCATAATATTATTATCATAATAACTATTATTATTGTAAAATAAAACAACTTTTAGTTATTATTATTATTATTTTGTCAAATAACTATTAGTTATATAAAGATATATTTACTACATATAACATAACTATATTAATATTTTAATAATAAATATTAATAAATGTAACTTATTAGGGTTTTAATGAAACACTTAATTAAGATAACAAATATATCACTATTAATATGTAATTTCTTTCGATTACAATTATATGTGTTAATATATATATAAATGATATAGGTTCGTGAATCCGAGACCAACCCTATTTTTGTTCAATGACGTCATATGTATTTTTACTACAAAATACAGTATGGTGAGTTTCATTTGCTCCCTTTTTAATTGCTTATATTTTTAGGCTGAGAATACATGCGCTGTTTTATAAATGTTTTACGAAATAGGCACAAGTACTAACACCAATTCTATGTGGGTTTAAACCAGAAATATACCCTTAGCTTGGTAACATTAAACTACTTGTCTATGTACGGTAGGCGCGAATCCTAAAGATAGATCTATTGGGCCTGACAAACCCCATCCTGACTATGAGATGCTTTAGTACTTCGAGGTTATTTTAAACACACCTGATCTGGTGTACTTCAGAGGGTAAAACATGAATGTTAAGGCTTATTACCGAGTGCCTACAACTTATAGAATACTTTTATACACTTGCGAGTGTACATATATTTATAAACGGAAATCTTGTGGTCTATTAATATATTGAAATGATTGTTATGATAAACCTATGAACTCACCAACCTTTTGGTTGACACTTTTAAGCATGTTTATTCTCAGGTATGAAAGAAATCTTCCGCTGTGCATTTGCTCATATTACATGGAGTCATTCATGGCATATTTAAGTCAGTACCTCGCAATGGAACCAAATGTTGAAGACTTCGTCCAGGAGGATTAGGACGGGTCATCACAGGTGGTATCAGAGCGTTGGTCCTAGTGAACTAGGTCTTGCATTAGTGTGTCTAACTGATAGTTGTTAGGATGCATTAGCGAGTCTGGACTTCGACCTTAGTTGCATATTATAAGTATTGTTTATCATTCCTAGTGGAAAAATTTCCTTCGTAGCATTCCTAAGTTTAGACACGTCTTACTGCCTTTATTGCATAGATAATGTATAGACAGATTCATATCTTAGCATATCTGTTACTATAACCTTTGCCTGACAACTTTCGAAGATTCCTCCGTGACTTATGGGATTCTAGTATTGTATATACATATGTAAGTTATGTATTGAAGCATACCAAACTAAATCCTATAATCTATTTCCTATCGAAAATACTTTATCTGATTGTGCAAGATGAAACTCACCACTAGTTAAATCCCTCGGAATCCGATATGGAGTCCCACTCCAGACCAGAAGCAGCGTCACCAGAATGAATCAATCAATCAGCCATCCTCAATTTATCTGATGGGTTCGTAGTCGACTTAACCAATGGAGACAAGAAGAAGGTGATCTTTTCCACCCACCAACCTGCACTCTCGGCGAAGAACCTGAAGCACTTACCGGTGACCCTATCCGAAACACCATTTTTAGCCTCATCTCCAGGGTAACTCATCACGATTATCTTCTATCTAAAATTCTAAACCTTATTCATCCGCTCGTTTCGACCGACAATCATCCCGGAATAATAGAAGAAGTCAACGAGCTTCGCGCTCGAGTAGTGGCTTTGGAGAATATGGTGCAAAACTTAACAGCTCCACCAACATCACCGGCACCAATAGTACCACCCACATCGACACTAGTACCACCAGCAACCCAAGTTTCAACATCACATGCCTCAACATCTCATTCTGTACCTCGAGCGTAATCATCGTTCTACGTATCGTTCTATCTACTTTATCTTCGTTCTACATGGCGATTATGTAATTTCTAAAGTTTTAGAGATTATGTAATCTAGTATTATCGATAAATCAAATGAGATTAAAGTCATATTAACTTATTAAATCCATGATTACATCTGAAGAAAATATATATGTATATATGTTTTCATAAAGATTGTAATTAAAAATTCTTTCTTACAAACTATTAATGATGAAAATATTTTAACGGGTAGGTAATACCCGAGGAATATTTGGGTTTCACATTAATAAGTTACACTGTACATTCTTCAAATCCGATTCAACAGTCATTTACTATCCTACTTACATCCACCGATATACGTATCCGTTCACCGCATAATAACCCTTTTCATTCAATTTCATATTTGAATTTTGACTTATCAAAATCTAACAAGTGGCATAATGAAGAAAACATTGGACAAAATAAAATTTGTTAGAAACAAACGAATTAACTAATTGAAATTTTGTTAAGAATCCACGCTAACTGTTCCAGCTAACTGTTCCTAGCTAACTGATTACATTTTATTTATCGCAATTTAATTATCACGATTTTATTTATCGTCATTTAATTTCTGTTATTTACTTTACGCATTTACTTTATCGTCATTTAATTTCTGTTATTTATTTTACGTACTTTAAATAACGGGACACGTATACAAGGTTTCGACCTATCATATCAACCCATCTATATATATATTTCGAAACAACCATAGACACTCTATATGTGAATGTTGGAGTTGGCTATACAGGGTTGAGGTTGATTCCAAAATATATATATGGTTTGAGTTGTGATCAATACTGAGACCGGTACACGGGTCACGATACGTATTAAATAATTCGAATATTATATATTAAACTATATATGAACTATTGGACTATTGGACTCTGGGACTATCAACATTGGACAATTAAAAAAGAATTAAAATATTGATTATAACATATGAAACTAAACAATTCTTCAAGTTTTCCACTTGATTTCATCTTAAACCTCATTTGTATCTTGACGATTCCAATCCGTGTTCAAATCTTTCATGATTCTTGAAAACATCTCAATCGAGAAGATGAACCAACCACACATCATCTACGGAAGAAAAGATCTATGCATATAGTTATACACCTGAAAAACTCTTGGAACCTGAGTAAAGGTTTAAAACGTATATGCATTAGCTCCTTTGGCGATGTTACTACCGAAAAACACTTTGCAATCCCTTTCCAGAATAGCCAAATTTTGTCACAGCTCCAGTAAGACAGCTTCAACTTTTCACTCAAAACAACCTTATTATAACCTTTATATATATATATATATATATATATATATATATATATATATATATATATATATATATATATATATATATATATATATATATATATATATATATATATATATATATATATATATATATATATATATATATATATATATATATGCGTACTCTTTTATCGTTACCGGAGAACTTTTCATATTCCACCATACTACCATCAGCATTTAAACATCTCAAAATGCAATTCTCCTGAAAACACCTCGGTTTAATAACCGATGACCTAGATCCGTTAACTTTAAAAATGCTGACAAAGCAGCATGTAGTAAATGGTCTTAATGGCCAAAAGTTTGATGATAAAGAATGGAATATTAGAAACTTCTGTAAAGTCTAAGTATAAATTATGAATGAATTGTGGAGAAGTGTTGGGAACTGAAGCATGAGTTAGTATAATATAATGCGCTTGGCCAACGTGATTATATTACAGTAAGTCATGCTAAATTTCTAATGTAACGTGATGATGATTCACATAACTTATCATCATCATGTGCCATGTTACACGACTCTATCATTCTACTTAATTTCTAAGCATATCACGGAAATATTACCTTGAAGTTTCTGTTCTTCCGTAATTCCAACAGTTTGCTAATAAATCATGCTATTTCATTTTCTTTCTGATTAGAAGATTTTCTTTAAATTCCTTGAATTCTGAAAATCAACCTTGACTATGTCAGAAGTTAAGACGAACCTCTAATCACTTCATTTCACACTTTTGTGATAGCTTCACTCGTATGCTTCGCATGATCGAATCGTTTTATCCATATTAATCAAAAATGATAAAACACTATTCATATTCGTCATGAAAAACATTTTTTATTGTCAACCATGACGATCTCTATCAAATTTCGGGACGAAATTTATTTAACGGGTAGGTACTGTCACGACCCGGAAAATTTCGACCAATTTTAAACCAAACTCTCGATATGATTTAATATTTTTGACACGATAAGCAAAGTCTGTTAGGTTGAGTCTCAAAATTTTTGAAATGTTTTATATATTCAATTGACCTTCGACTGTTCTCGACGATTCACGAACAACTATTTGTAAATAGATATATATATATATATATATATATATATATATATATATATATATATATATATATATATATATATATATATATATATATATATATATATATATATATATACACACATACATACATACATACATACATACATGAATGTTAATTGTAAATATATTTATTTGAAAAAATATATATATTTAGTTATATAATAAAACCTGATATTAAAATGTATTTATATATACATATAGTATATTGAAAATAAAGGATTTCGAGCCTAAATTGTAAACGTCAGTAACACTCGGTTGACATTTTGCTAGTGTTCATATAGATCCAATACATATATATGAAGGATTGAGATAAAAGTTGGACTGTAAATCGATTACAAAGATTATAGATTTGACAAAAATATTTTTTTTACCTTTTTAGTTTGAATTTTAGTACTCCGTACATATAAATTGGAACATAAAATAAATAATTATAGAATATTTTTGATCAGGTTTCAAACAGGTAATGAGTGAAATAATTAAACATGTTTAATCTAAAAAGTTGGGATTTTTAGGGACACTTTTATACATTAATTGTTTAGCAGTGGACACGATATTATACTGTGAGTTAAAAGTGTCGGTAGCAAACATCCAAGTTAACTCACGGGTTGTTATATGATTCCTTTTACATGTTAAGTAGGATATTTTTTTTTTATATTTTGTTTTTCTCGCACTTTTCTTTATATATACATGAATGATTGGTAACCACTCATATCTCTTATACATATATTTATCCCTTCCATTCTTCTGCAAACTAAACCAACACTCACTTCTACTTCGTGCTTCTTTTTCTTTGTAAGCAAAAACCATCACCATAAACCCCATCATACTCACTCATGATCTCCACTACAAACATCACCATAACTAGTTCCTGTTTAGGTTCTTGCTCGACCAAACCCACATAATACTTATTTCAGTTACTAGTGATCACCACCATCGACCGATCACCAACCTCCGAACTAATTTTTGCATTTGTCTCGATTCAACTCAAATATCACCATATGTTGAGACTACTTGAGTCATAAAACCACCCAACCCATTTCCAACATCATGAACAACTAAACCACCACTATTACAAGGTTCGTTAATTATTATTGCTATCACTATTTTATTTCCTGTTGCAACCCAAGAAACCTGCTCGAAACTACTGCTGTAAACATTTCTGTCTTCGGTTATTTCAAACAGTGGGCTGCTACTTCAGTAACTGCTACTAGTGTTTCTGTGTTTGCAGTCTGGAAACCACCAAAATCACCACCCTCTATCACCTTCACCAACCATAACCCACCATGAACAAACCATGATCAACCCTCGACTACTTCTATTCTACTATCTATTTTTCTGCTTAAATAGAAGGCCATCTTTATCAAACTCACCATCATTATTAAATCATCATATGCGTAGTGATTTTTGCTGCTTCAATTTCTGTTTTCTGATCGAATTGAAGACCAAATCAAACACGACACCAACACCACCTTCACCCATGTCTCTTCTATAAACCGAGTACCAAAACCACTCCTTAAACACCCATGTAAAACCTGCATAAATTCGTTGTATCATTCCCACTGCTACTGTTTTGTTGGAACGAAGAAAATGAAAAAAAAAAAAAGATGATACATGAAAAAAAGAGGATTGATGAGATGATACATGATGTTACTACTGCACGTTTTTTTTTTTTATTTCCTTTTATCCACAAGTTCCAAAAGTAATAACCACTTGTGCAAGTTGGTGGCTTAATGTGGTTATTAATTATTTCGGTGGAGCCTAGCAGGGACAAAACACGCGCATGAACACCTCTTATTTTTACTAGACCTTGTCATGATTAATGTGCTAAGGGTTTTTGTACTTTGGGCCGTGAAGTGTTGGGTTAAATTAGCGGGCCATTTAGGCCGAACCCCATTTTGATTAGGTAAATCATGATTGTGATTTGATGAAGAAACAGGGATCGATGGTGATGATAGTGTGATATAGATACTACTTAGATATTGCGGAAAAAGATTAGGAACGATTATGTGTTATGACGAGTAGAAGATGATGATGAACGTACGTTATTATGATTATGAATTATGGTTATGATTTATGATTATGGTTATAAGTTATTATTATGATTATGCCTATAATCATAATTAGGTTAGGGTTATTATTATGATGATTATATGATAAGCGTGTTAATGGCTATGATGATGAGTAGATTATAATGATGATTATGATATTGGTTAGATGATTATGATGATACATGAAGTTTCACGATAAAAAGAATGATGGATACATAATCTTATGATGTTATGACGAAGATGATACGTAGATAATTAGGGTAACGGGTTAGGAAATGGAGATAATAATGATTCATGATCAATGATAATAATATTGGTCACGATGATGATGTTATTAGGAACATAAAAATGATGATGATGATTTCATAGGAACTATGAAGAAGAAGAAGAAGAAGAAGAAGAAGAGAGCAGATTCATTTGAGTTTAAATGAATTAAGGTAGTGGTTAAATCAAAAATGAAATGGCGATGGAATGTTTAGGATGTTATCGGGTTAGCGGGACATCGCGGGTTTAAACTCGGACTTGGGCATTATTTTTAGGGCTACTTCCTTAAGGTAGTTATTTATCTAATTATTATTATTATTATTATTATTATTATTATTATTATTATTATTATTATTATTATTATTATTATTATTAGTATTATTAAAATTATTATTAAAAATATCATTAATATTATTATTAGTATCATTTTTATTAAAAACTATCATTTATATTAAAAGTATCATCATTACTATTATTATTATCATTATTAGAAAGATTATCATATTTATCAAAATTATTATTATTACTATCATTATTATTATTTTGAAATTAATATTATTATTTTCATAATATTATTATCATAATAACTATTATTATTGTAAAATAAAACAACTTTTAGTTATTATTATTATTATTTTGTCAAATAACTATTAGTTATATAAAGATATATTTACTACATATAACATAACTATATTAATATTTTAATAATAAATATTAATAAATGTAACTTATTAGGGTTTTAATGAAACACTTAATTAAGATAACAAATATATCACTATTAATATGTAATTTCGTTCGATTACAATTATATGTGTTAATATATATATAAATGATATAGGTTCGTGAATCCGAGACCAATCCTATTTTTGTTCAATGACGTCATATGTATTTTTACTACAAAATACAGTATGGTGAGTTTCATTTGCTCCCTTTTTAATTGCTTTTGCAATATATATTTTTGGGCTGAGAATACATGCGCTGTTTTATAAATGTTTTACGAAATAGGCACAAGTACTAACACCAATTCTATGTGGGTTTAAACCAGAAATATACCCTTAGCTTGGTAACATTAAACTACTTGTCTATGTACGGTAGGTGCGAATCCTAAAGATAGATCTATTGGGCCTGACAAAACCCCATCCTGACTATGAGATGCTTTAGTACTTCGAGGTTATTTTAAACACACCTGATCTGGTGTACTTCAGAGGGTAAAACATGAATGTTAAGGCTTATTACCGAGTGCCTACAACTTATAGAATACTTTTATACACTTGCGAGTGTACATATATTTATAAACGGAAATCTTGTGGTCTATTAATATATTGAAATGATTGTTATGATAAACCTATGAACTCACCAACCTTTTGGTTGACACTTTTAAGCATGTTTATTCTCAGGTATGAAAGAAATCTTCCGCTGTGCATTTGCTCATATTACATGGAGTCATTCATGACATATTTAAGTCAGTACCTCGCATTGGAACCAAATGTTTAAGACTTCGTCCAGGAGGATTAGGACAGGTCATCACATCACACTTCGCCGCACTATGGCCATTTCTTTTACACTTGGTGCAAAATGTTGTATAGAACCCATTCTGGTGGGAATCCTCACACCTTTGGCATGGATGATTCTGATTCTTGTTGTTATAGGAATTGTTGTTGTTGCGGTTGTTATTGTTATTGGGATGATTGTTGTAGTGGTTATTGTTGTTGTTGGGGCATTTGTTGTTGCGATAAATGGTGCGATTGAATTTGTGATTATTGTTGTGATGATTGTTGAGGTGATTGGTACTGTTGTGTTGGTGACTCTTGTCACTGTTTTCTTCCCACTTTCTCTTGACTTGTTTTGTGTTGGCTTCTTCGGCTGCCTGCTCTTTAATTCTTTCCTCAATTTGATTTATGAGTTTATGAGCCATTCGACTTGCTTTTTGTATGGAGGCGAGCTCGTGTGAACTTATATCTTCTTGAATCCTTTTTGGTAACCCTTTTACAAATACATCAATTTTCTCTTCTTCATCTTCGAACGCTCTTGGACACAATAGGCACAACTCTGTGAATCGTCGTTCGTATGTGGCAATATCGAATCCTTGTGTTCGTAACCCTCTAAGCTCTACCTTGAGCTTATTGACCTCATTTCTGGGACGGTACTGCTCAGTCATCATGTGTTTGAATGCTGACCACGGTAGTGCATAAGCAGCATCTTGTCCCACATGCTCGAGATAGGTATTCCACCATGTTAATGCAGTACCTGTGAAGGTATGCGTGGCGTACTTCACCCTGTATTCTTCCGTACATTTACTTATGGCGAACACCAATTCGACCTTCTCGGTCCATCGTTTTAATCCGATTGGACCCTCAGTTCCATCGAATTCCAGGGGTTTACAGGCAATGAATTCTTTGTAGGAGCATCCTACGCGATTTCTTGTGGTGTTGGTTCCATTGCTGGATTCGGAGTTATTGTTATTTTGCATCGTAGCCTGTACTGCGGCTATGTTTACTGCAAGGAAAGCACGGAAGTCTTCCTCGCTCATGTTCAAATTCTGACGAGTCGTCGGTGCCATTTCCTTCAAAAATAGCCAAAAGAATTGAGTTAATCATATAGAATATTAAGAGTAGTCAATAGTATTTCGTAGCATAATAAGAACTTATTTATAAAAGCTTTTTCTTCATATTAGCGTTTTATAGTTTTTCCATTCGAGTAGTACCTACCCGTTAAGTTCATACTTAGTAGCTAATATACAGTTCAACTACTACAATTCTATATGAAAAACTGATTATAATAATAATTCGCGTTCAAACTTTTATACAATATTTTACAAACTTACAATACCGCTATTTCACATATAGCATGAAATATAGCACACAATAACTTTGATACAAGGTAGTTGCGAAGACAATTCTAGTTAATACGCAAGTCGTTTAGCAAAGGCAATAAAGACACGTAATTCATAAGTCCATAAACAAGTCATGCATTCTGGTTTTACTAAGACTATTTCCCATCCTTGGTCTTGTGGAAAATAACCGTTATGATCATTGGCTTGGCAGCATGTTGTAACGTCGTCAAAGGGACGAGGGTTTCGTAATGCCCAACAGCCCTGTAATAATCTAAAAACCTTGTTTCTCACCTCAACTACTGAGTCCGTCACTTGTGGGAATGTTTTATTTAACAATTGTAATCCGATGTTCTTTTTCTCACTTTGGTGAGAAGCGAACATCACTAACCCGTAAGCATAACATGCTTCTTTATGTTACATGTTAGAAGCTCTTTCTAAGGCACAAAGTCCTATGTTGGGATATGTTGAGTCAAAATAGGTTCTTAACCCGTAGCGTAAAATTGCACTTGGGTTTCCCGCATTTAACGCTTTAAAGAAAACACGACATAACTTACGGTCTCCCCAATGTGATATACCCCATCTTTCAAATGAAAGCCTTTTATAAACTATGGCATGCCTGGAACTTTCTTCAAATGTTCTACAAACTAATTTCGCCGTAAATAATTGTGCCGACGAATTCTGACCGACTTTAGACAAGATTTCATCAATCATGTCTCCGGGTAGGTCTTCTAAAATTTTTGGTTGTCTATCCTTAACGTCCAGTGTGTTTTTATACTGTAAAACAGCCGAGGATTAGATTCATAAAAGATAATTATCAAATAATACAAGCAATTTTTACATACAACATAAAAGTATAAGCACACTTATATTACATATATTACACCGCATGATTACAACTCTTTATTTCGACTCACTTGTTTCTTCCTCTTCGGATTTGGTTTGTTTCGCTAATTTCCTAGGGATATATGGTGCTCCCCTAATACGAGCCGTTCTTTTCACAAATGGTCTAGAAAAACCTGGTGGCTTAGATGTTCCCGGGTTATAGCTAAAACTTAAGAAATACGGGTATTGACGGTATTTCCCATCGGGACATTTCATGTTAACATAGAGTTCATCGGGGTTGGAATTAGGTTTCTCTATTTTGATGCCTTTTCCCTTATTATTTTCTTTTGCCTTTTCAAATTGAGTCGGGGTAATTTCTATAACATCATCGGAATCCTCATCGGGATCCGATTCATCAAAAAATTGGTAATCTTCCCAATATTTTGCTCCCTCGGCGGAAATACCATTGACCATTATTAATTTTGGTCCATTGGTTGAGGGTTTTCTTTTATTTATCTATTTTTCAGTGGTTTCTAATATTTCCTCCTCCGGAACCTCTTCTTCTTCCGGTTCCTCTTCTTCCGGTTCCTCTTCGGGAATTTGTGAATCTTCCCAATACATATTCGATTCTTCATTATTATTAGGTGAGTCGATGGGATTTGTACTAGAGGTAGACATCTATCACACAATATCAAACACGTTAAGATATTAATATATCACATAATATTTACATGTTAATAATATATAGTTTCCAACAAAAAATGTTAAGCAATCGTTTTTAAAAAAAAACACGGTCGAAGTCCAGACTCACTAATGCATCCTAACAAACTCGATAATACACACTAATGCAAAATTCTGGTTCTCTAAGACCAACGCTCGGATACCAACTGAAATGTCCCGTTTATATTGATTATAAACGTTTCATATTAATTGATTTCGTTGCGAGGTTTTGACCTCTATATGAGATGTTTTTCAAAGACTGCATTCGTTTTTAAAACAAACCATAACCTTTATTTTATCGATAAAGGTTTAAAAACCATAACGTAGATTATCAAGTAATGATAATCTAAAAGATAACGTTTTACACACGAACATTACATATTGGTTTACAATAATATTATACATCGATTTAAATCTCCGAATGCAGTTTTTAAACAGTATATTACAAGCATGCTGACTCCAATTCTTGTCCTTAAATTAGCATACAACAGCAGAAGCTCTTAACAATCACCTGAGAATAAACATGCTTAAAACGTCAACAAAAATGTTGGTGAGTTATAGGTTTAACCTATATATTTATCAAATTATATTAAAAGACCACAAGATTTCATATTTTCATTTCTCATAAACAACATGCATCCATAATAGCAATCTGCATAAAAATCATTCATATGGTGAACACCTGGTAATCGACATTAACAAGATGCATATAGAATATCCCCATCATTCCGGGACATTCTTCGGACATGATAATTTCGAAGTACTAAAGCATCCGCTACAACGGATAGGGTTTGTTGGGCCCAATAGATCTATCTTTAGGATTCGCGTCAATTAGTAGACTAGTTTACTAATTCTTAGGCTACCAAGCAAAAAGGGGCATATTCGGCTTCGATCATTTAACCATAGAAAGTAGTTTCACGTACTTGTGTCTATTTTGTAAAACATTTATAAAACTGCATGTATTCTCATCCCAAAAATATTAGATTTTAAAAGTGGGACTATAACTCACTTTCACAGATTTTTTCCTTCGTCGAGAAATAAGACTTGGCCACGGGTCGATTCACGAACCTATAACAAATATGTACATATATATCAAAGTATGATCGAAATATATTCACAACATTTTTTTATTACGTTTTAATGATTTAAGTTTATTAAGTTAGCTGTCCAACGTTAGTAGCCTACAACTAGTTGTCCACAGTTAGCAGTACATAAATAAATCAATATAAATTATCTTAGATCAATCCACGACCCAGTGTATACAATCCTCAGGCTAGATCACAACTCAAAGTATATATATTTTTGGAATCAACCTCAACCCTGTATAGCGAACTCCAGCATTACAGCATATAGAGTGTCTATGGTTGTTCCAAATAATATATATAGATGAGTCGATATGATATGTCAAAACATTGTATACGTGTCTATGGTATCTCAAGATTACATAATATATGTTAGAATACATGTATAATACAATATAAGTTAGCTAGGATATGATTAGTATAGATTTGTTACAATTTTCACTTAGCTAAAACTAGTAAAAATATCCAATTTTGTTTTACCCATAACTTCTTCGTTTTAAATCCATTTTGAGTGATTCAATTTGCTATGATTTCATAATGAACTGAAATTTATGATATTAAAAATAAAAAGTATAAGTTTATAGTTGGAAATACAGGTTACAAGTCACTCTTGAAAGAGGTAGTTATTTCCGTCGAAAGAACGACATCTTGATGACCATTTTGAAAAACATACTTCCACTTTGAGTTTAACCATGATTTTTGGATATAGTTTCATGTTCATAAGGAAAATCATTTTCCCATAAGAACAACTTTTAAATCAAAGTTTATCATAGTTTTTAATTATCTAACCCAAAAACAGCCCGCGGTGTTACTACGACGGCGTATGTTCGGTTTTACTGTGTTTTTCGTGTTTCCAGGTTTTAAATCATTAAGTTAGCATATCATATAGATATAGAACATGTGTTTAGTTGATTTTAAAAGTCAATTTAGAAGGATTAACTTTGTTTGCAAACAAGTTTAGAATTAACTAAACTATGTTCTAATGATTACATGTTCAAATCTTCGAATAAGATAGTTATATATATATGAATCGAATGATGTTATGAACATCATTACTACCTCAAGTAAAGTAGGTAAACCTACTGGAAATAATGAAAAAATAACTTGAGCTTCAAAGGATCTTTGATGGCTTGGAAGTTCTTGAAGTAGAATTATGACACGAAAAACAAGTTCAAGTAAGATTACTACTCGAATTAAGATAGTTATAGTTATAGAAATTGAATCAAAGCTTGAATATGAATATTACCTTGATTTAGCAAGATAACCTACTGTAAATAACAAAGGTTTCTTGAGGTTGGGTGACCACTTGAAATGGATTTGAAAAATTGAAAGTAAACTAACAAACTTGGAAGGATTTTTGAAGTGTTCTTAAAGTATTCTTCCTATGATGATTATAGCTTGATACTTGAAGTAATTTTTGATGAAGATGATGATTAGTTTACTGGAAAATTCGTTCTTGAGAGTGTGTGTGTGTTTAGAGAGAATTAGAAAGAGAATTGAAAGTGAAATGGAGTGGGTGGTGAGTGGGAATGGTGAGTGAGGTTAAAAGGAGTTCTTGTTTGTCTTTCCTTACTCATAAGTCATGCTAGTTGTCTAATTATGGTTCCCACATGTCTTGATGACTCACAACTTGGGTGGTCAATTGTCTATATGAAACTCATTTCAAATAATCAAGTCTTAACAAGTTTGATTGCTTAACATGTTGAAAACATTTAATCATGCAAATATAGTTTTCATTTAATATATAATCATGAAAAAGTTCAGGTCACTACACAATATACCTAAATTCAATGTTACATAAATAACAAGTATCAAAATGGTATTTAAATATGCATAAATATTCAAATGCAAAGGTAATAATTATCGAAAAATCTAAAAGTTCAAAAGTCACCTTTTAAAAATAGCAAAATGACTTTTTCGGCATTAAACTATTTCGAATGGCATCAACCCTTTAGGAAGTCTTGCTCTTAGTGTCTTTCTCTAGTCATCGTGCAAAAATAGATCCAATCTTCAACCGAAATTATTTTATCACATTGGCCACATAATTCAGCATAATAATGTGGCAAACGTAATGTGTATGAAAATGTGTTTTGCGGCAATAAATTATTATCAAAACAAAACTATAGTCAAATATATTTGCATTCAATATGAAATTTTAAAAAAAAAAAATAATAGAGTTATGAACTGAGAGATATCAAAAGGTACCACTAAATAATTGAATCATTAAACCAAGATGTCGCAAAATGTGTAAGGATTTGTGGCTAGTGGGGTGATATTAACCTCAAAAACATTCTCAATGTACCTAAATTCAATGTTACGTAAATAAAAAGTATCGAAATTGTATTTAAATATGCATAAAAATTTAAATGCAGAGGTAATAATTGTCGTAAAATCTGAAAGTTAAAAATTCACCTTTTAAAAATGAAAAAACGACTTTTTCGACGTTGAAACTATTACGAATAGCAGCAACCCTCTAGGTAGTCTTTCTCGTAGTGCCTTTCTCTAGTCATCGTGCAAAAATATATCCATTCCTCAACCAAAATTGATTTATCACATTGGCCACATAATTCAGCATAATTATGTGGCAAATGTAATGTACTCAAAAATGTGTTCTGCGGCCATAAATTATTATTGAAACGAAACCAAAGTCAAATAAATTAGCATTAAATATGAAATTTAAAACAAAATAATAATAGAGTTATGGATTGAGAGTTATCAAAAAGTGTCACTAAATAATTGAACCATTAAACCAAAATATAGCAAAACGTGTAAGGATTTGTGGCAAGTGAGGTGGTATTAACCTCAAAAAGATTCACAATGTACCTAAATTCAATGTTACATTAATAATAAATATCAAAATGGTATTTAAATTTGCAAAAAAATCAAATGCAAAGCTAATAATTATCGAAAAATCTGAAAGTTCAAAATTCAACTTTTAAAAATAGCAAAACGACTTTTTCAGCGTTGAAACTATTTCGAATTGTATCAACCCTTTAGGAAGTCTTGCTCGTAGTGCCTTTCTAAAGCCATCGTGTGAAAATGGATCCAATCTTCAACCGAAATTATTTTATCACATTAGCCACATAATTCAGCATAATTATGTAGCAAACTTAATGTGTTCGAAATGGTGTTCTGCGGCCATGAGTTATTATCGAAACGAAACTATAGTCAAATATATTCGCAGTCAATATGAAATTTTAATACAAAAACAATAATACAGTTATGGATTGAGAGATATCAAAAGGTGCCACTAAATAATTGAACCATTAAACCAACATGTCGCAAAACGTGTAAGGATTTGTGGCTAGTGGGGTGATATTCGCCTCAAAAGGATTCTCAATTTACCTAAAGTCAATGTTACATAAATAACAAGTATCAACATTGTATTTAAATATGCATAAAAATTCAAATGCAAAGGTAATAATTATCGAAAAATCTGAAAGTTCAAAATTCACGTTTTAAAAATAGCAAAATGAGTTTTTTGGCTTTGAAACTATTTCGAATGGCATCAATCCTATAGGAAGTATTGCTCGTAGTGCCTTTCTCGAGTCAATCTACGAAAATGGATCCAATCTTCAACCGAAATTATTTTATCACATTGGCCACATAATTCAGTATAATTATGTGGCAAACGTATATGTACAAAAATGTGTTCGCCATGAATTATTATTGAAACGAAACTATAGTCAAGTATATTCGTATTCAATACGAAATTTTAAAACAAAAACAATAATAGAGTTATGTGTTCTGAGAGATATCAAAAACTGTCACTAAATAATTGAACCATTAAATCAAGATGTAGCAAAACGTGTAAGAATTTGTGGCAAGTGGCGTGATATTAACCTCAAAAGGATTCTCAATGTACCTAAATTCAATATTACATAAATAACAAGTATCAAAATGGTATTTTAATATGCATAAAAATTCAAATGCAAAGGTAATAATTATGAAAAAATCTAAAATGTCCAAAATTCATCTTTTAAAAAGAGCAAAATGAATTTTTTGGCGTTGAAACTATATCAAATGGCATCAACCCTTTAGGAAGTCTTGCTCGTAGTGTCTTTCTATAGTCATCGTGCAAAAATGGATCCAATTTTCAACCGAAATTGATTTATCACATTGGCCACATAATTCAGCATAATTATGCGGCAAACGTAATGTGTTTAAAATGTGTTTTGTGGCTATGAATTATTATCAAAACGAAAATATAGTGAAATATTTGACATTCAATACAAAAATTTAAAACAAAAACCATAATAGAGTTATGAAATGAGAGATATCAAAGAGTGCCACTAAATAATTGAACCATTAAAGCAAGATGTCACAAAACGTGTAAGGATTTGTGGCTAGTGGGGTGATATTAACCTCATAAAGATTCTCAATTTACCTAAATTCAATGTTACATAAATAACAAGTATCAAAATGGTATTTAAAAACAATAATAGAGTTATGGATTGAGAGATATAAAAAACTGTCACTAAATAATTGAACCATTAAACCAAGATGTCACAATGCGTGTAAGAATTTGTGGCTAGTGGGGTTATATTAACCTCAAAAAGATTCTCAATGTACCTAAATTCAATGTTACATAAATAACAAGTATCAAAATGGTATTTAAATATGCATAAAAATTCAAATGCAAAGGTAATAATTATCAATAAATCTGAAAGTTCAAAATTCACTTTTAAAAATAGCAAAATGACTTTTTTGGCATTGAACCTATTTCGAATGGCAGGAACCCTTTAGTAAGTCTTGGTCATAGTGCCTTTCTCTAGTCATCGTGCGAAAATGGATCTAATCTTTGGCCAAAATTGATTTATCACACTGGCCACATAATTCAGCATAATTATGTGGAACGTAATGTGTTCAAAAATGTGTTTTGAACTTTCAACAGATAATTGAACCTCAAAAAGATTTAATGTTACATAAATAACAAGTATCAAAATGGTATTTAAATATGCATAAAAATTCAAATGCAAATGTAATAATTGTCAAAAAATCTGAAAGTTCTAAATTCACCTTTTAATACAATAGTCATTCCAGTTGAAGTTTTCTGATTCGGGAATCGAAAACACGAAAGGAAAACGCGCGTCAAAACCTCATGCTGAGAATGCGCGCCGAATATGCGAGTCGAATACGCCCATAGAAAACGCGCTTCGATAACGGGCTTCGAAAATGCACATTGAAAATGAGCATCTAAAATGGGGTACGAAGATGGGCTATGAAAACGCACTACAAAAACGAGCGACGAATCGCGTGTTGAAAACGCCAGTCGAAATGTACGTAAAATAAACGTAAATATGTCAACTAAACAGAGCGGTCTAAGGAATTCTGTAACATCCCGCATTTTTCCGTTAATTCATTTTAACGCCCGTCTTTTTTTTTTAAATAATATCTTTCGTCATCTATATTCATACTTTTCGTTAAATAATGTGCTTGATATTCCCGTTATTGGATTATAACATCTTTCGTTTACTCTCTCGCGTTTAAAATAATTCGTTCGGTAAATTCACGCACCCGCTTTTAAACTTGAGGGACTAATAGTATCAAGTGGCCAAAGTGGTGACTAGGTCAACTAGTCAACCACTTCACCTCCTCCATTCATTTCATTCCTTTTTCTCTTTTCCATTTTCTTTCAAATAACACTTCCATTTTTGCATCTTTTTGATCTTCACAAAGATTCATCATCTAAATCATTTCAAGGAAGCTTACAACAAAACGATTTGTACTTTTGGAATCCTCTCTTCATCCTCTACAACTTGATACCAATTTCATCTTGTTTGGGTAACATTTCTAAAACTCTAGATTTCACGTTCTTAGTGTTTTTGACTTAAAAGTGTGTTAATTAGTGTCTATGGCTCGAGTCTAGCATGAATATGTGAATTATTTGCTCGATCTTGTTATTTTGCATAAACTAGCATGAACTTGAAATGGGTGTGTTTAATCTTGAGTTTTGGATGATTAAATGTTGTTTAAATGTTAAAGTTCATGTATTAAATGTGTTACTAGCATCGTTAGCTTCGTTTTGGTATGTAGGTTGATTTAGAAAAACTTCGTTAGCATGATTGTTGATTTTATGATTTTTGGTTAGGGTTTGGTGGACTTAAAATGAACTTTTGATGCATTGATTGCTTGTTAATGTTGTTGATAAGTGTTTAGTTGCAATGTATGTTTAATTACCTTCGAAAAGGCATATCGTATGTGTAAATTGGATTCCCGAATCTTGAAATGCATTTTATGAACTTGAAACTTTGATTTTGAACATATAATGATCATTTGGCGAGATTTCGGTTATTGTAAATGATATTTTTGTCTAATAAAAAGTGTTTAGTTGTATTCCTTATTAAATTACCTTTCCAACGATATAAGATACGTGTTTTGAATGTTTACGGTTCATAAGTTATGTTTGTTTGAAGTTTGGTTCGAGCATATACATGAAACAGCCCAGCATTTTTTTTCTAGTGTTAAGCCGCGGCTCGGCTCCTCTAGCCACGGCGCGGCTTAAAGTGTGGAAAGTGGGCTGTCCAAAATTTACAATTTTCGTAAAATTCTGCCTATGCTACGCAACTCCGATTGACATAAAACTTGGCCAACATGCTTATATATGACTTCTAAGCTTAGAAAAATTGTCCGAGACCCGACCCGAAAACGTTGACTTTTTTGTTGACTTTGACTAAAGTTTGACTTTTATTCAAACTTAACCAAACACTTATGCAACCATTCTAACGTGCTTTTATACTTATATCTTGCATGAAACTTGACAACGTGATTCACATGCCATATATATTTGAGTCGTAACGAGCCATAGGACTAATTGAACACATTTCGCCCGATCTTGTGTCTTAACCGGTTAATTGATACAACTTACTTGTTTAGGTCAAGACTAAGCAACTTTCATGCACACGTTTACTTTGTGAAGTACATTTATACTCGTGCACTCGAGGTGAGATCATAGTCCCATCTTTCAACAACTTTTATACTTTTAAATCATGGGATGAGAAACATATACAGTTTTATACTACATACTTTATATTTTGAACACAAGTACGAAAACAAACATTCCACAGCGAGTTAGAACAAAAAGCCTCAATTCAATTATCATTAGTTACACTTGCAGGGTGTAAGTGAGAACTTATATTATGTGATCACATGGGCTTGACGAGCCTAATTTAGACGGTTCGCTACCGTTAGCAGATGAAATATATTTTCTGGTTTAGTGTATGTTCTAACACTACGTAACAGGGTACAAAATAGTTAAGTCTTGATAATTGGGTGCTCACGAACGTTGTAGGGATCTAGGATATGCATTAGTGTGTCTGACAGAGTCGTTAGGACGCATTAGTGAATCTAGACTACAACCGGATAGTTAATCATGGCATTTTGACTTGCATTTGCTATAGATAGCACTTACTTGACTACTTGTGCATTCATACTTGAATCTTTCTTAGATGAACTCCTTAATGGTACCAAATTTTCATCATATGATCCTGTACTCTACCACTTTCTGGTAACACACGTAAATTCATGATTCATACGCGTAAGGATGACGACGACTTCATTAGTCACACTAGTTCGGGAACTCTGTCTCCTCGGTTGTTATTCGTCATCGTCCTGGCTTACTATCCACAAGTGTTGTAAAGTTACCACCACTACTTTAGATGAGTATCGTCATCACTACTTATCACTACGGTTACGTACTACTCGTTATCATATTTCGCTACTCTTTTCGTGCCTAAAGACATTATTGTTTGACTTGAACCGCATTGACGTGAACAATCATTAATACACTTCCTTCGGGAAATGCATCTTCAGAGTCGCACAAATTCTTTCTATTCAATACGAGTCACGTTTGAGACATTGTAACATCCCGTTTTTCCCGTACATATTTAAAGGTACCAACTTAATTATTAGTACGCTTAACTTGTGCGTTTATGTGGTTAAATAAACATAAGTGTTAGTTGTTGTGTAATTATATATATGTGTATATATAATATATATGCTTAAGAATGTATGCATGTATAAGTATACGTGCGGTAAAGAGTGTGGTAAGTCTTGTGAGACTTAAATGTGAAGTTTAGACATATGTAGGAAGCGAGAACGGGGCGTACAAGCCAAATATTTAATCGTTGAATTTGTTGTCAAGAAAACGATCAGGCACAGGCCTTTGTTGCGCCGCGGAGGTCCTGGTCGCGCCGCGGTATCTAACTGAAATCAAGGTCAGGAGGCCTATCAAACAGGTCGAAATATCTTTGTATTGTCGCGCCGCGATGATCTTTGCCGCGCCGTGGCATCTCAAGCAAAACGAAGTCAAGAAGCATGCTAAGGAGGGTCAGTTTTTCCTTTATGTGTCGCGACGCGACAATTGGAGCTGCGCCACAGTAGTTCTACTGAACTGATTCTGAATTTAGCTCATTTTAAGTGATTTTAAGGGGCAAATTGGTAATTTGACGTATAGAGCTTATGGGAGCATTTAATCTCCACCACTTATCCATTTTCCTCATTTCTTTTCCATTTTTTTTCTCCATTTTACTCTCAAACATAAAAACACAATTGAATTCAAGTGAGATATGTGAGTGAAGAATTGAGAGTTGATCTTTAGAGCAAGAATTAAAGTTGTTCTCCTCGTTCTTAGCTACGAGTGGATAGCGTTGGTAAGTCTTAACTCTATGTTTTGAGTTTAAATTGGTTAATGGCTAGGGTTTTGGTCACTAGAGACTTGTATGACCCATTTGAGGGTAAAATGGGTGAATTTGGGTCATGTTGTTGTAATGAAACCCTAATAGCTATAATCTAGGGTTTTGGTCAAATGAAATGAGATTTGTAAGTGTTAATTGTGTTGCTAAGCACTAAAACACTTGTTAAATGTTGGAAGGATTGTAAATGGGTTAAGTTGACCAAGTTTGTAAGTTTAAGTGTTGAAATGGGTCAAAATAGTAATGTTGACCTAGTTTGGGTGAAATGGGTATGAAATACCCCAAGTTTGTGTTAGTAGACTTTAATTCACTAGCTTAAGTGATTGAAGTTGAGTCTTGGCCATTTATGGGGGGTTTTGGTGTAGTTGAGTCATTTAATGCAAATTGGGTCATTAAATGCTCAAGTGTATGTAATGTGGCTAGTTCCACTAGTTTGTGTATTGAAAGTGTACTTAATGTATTAGGTACATTGCTTTGAAGTTCGGAAGTGCACAATCATCATCCTTGTGTCAAGGTGAGTGGAATAATTATGCATATACGTATATAATGTATTTATTTGTGTAGAATGAATGTGGCATTGTCGCGGTGTTCAAGACACCACATTCTAAGTAACGAGTAGTATTGTCGCGGTGTTCAAGACACTACTCATTGTTTGATTGACATGTGGTATTGTCGCGGTGTTTAAGATACCACATTGTCATGGGAGTGGATGTCGCGATGTTCAAGGCACCACTCATTGTTTTGATTGACATGTGGAATCATCGCGGTGTTCAAGAGGCCACATTGTCATGGGGGTGAGTTAGTCGCGTTGTTCAAGACATCACCCGGGGGATTAGTGATTACGCGGTGTTTAAGTAACACTAATGGATGTTATGAACTCCGACAGTCTTTTAATTACCGTTCCCTTGTTCGATTGGTTAACCATGGTTGTGTGATTTCGTATCTAGCATATTAAATTGTGAACTATATGCTATTGTTGTTGCTATTTTCTTGTGAATTGTGGATAGTAGTTTATGCATGATGTTTGCATGGTCATCGAATTTCTAGCTTGTATGTGGTATTGTGTAAGTGATTGCAAGTAAGTAGATTATATATGAACATGTATAATTATTGCATTCACTAAGCAATTAGCTTACCCCTCTCGTTGTTTATCTTTTTAGATGCAGGTGCGGATAGGGGAAAAGGGGTTGTTGGGCACTAGGTGTCCTTTGATGATGTTTCGTTGGAGCTTTTGGAAGTTGGCCTAACGTTTTGGGTAGTTTATTCCCAAACCATGCTCGAAGTGTCGTTTGGATTATAAACTATCATTTGTAGTGGGTCGAACTTGTATTAAACTTAATTAATGGCCTTCGTGCCTTGTAAACATTTAAATTGTGGAACGTTTTAAATGGAACTTGTGGAATGGTTTACATATTTAATTGGCGCGTAAATGTGTATTATAAAAAAAAAATTATCGTATGGAATACGGGTTGGGTTGTTTCAAGTGGTATCAGAGCATGGTCTAAGGGATTTAGGCGACTTGAGATAGGTGCCTAGACTTAGACTTTATTGTGTGTGCCCTTTATGCGGGACTTGTAGGACTTCGAGTCAGATCGGAAATTGTTAGTGCATAGGTTTATGTGAACTAACCTTGCACTATTTGTTTTGTGTTATAGTTGAAATCATCAAGCGAGACATACGTTGTACTAACGAGTTAATGCGACGTGCTCGCATGGCAATGACTAGCTACCATTGTTACGGGTGCAAATCGTGTCAAGCAAGCGATGTACGACGATTGTTGAGCAAGATGGGGTAGTGTGGTGTATATGTATATATATACATACGTGTTATGTCTTTTTGTTTCGTTGTTTAATCTATTTCATTTCTTAAGAATGAAGACGGAAGATAGGTACAGAACGGAAGAGCCTACTCATGAAAGGAGGAATGAGTTAACGGTAATGGTTGAAGCCGCGATTGAACAATGCGTCTCGGGTTTCGCCAATGGAGTTAGTCAAGGAGTCAATCGAAGGACGAGTAACCGAGATGGTCCGAGACCAAGTGACTAAGGTTGTAAGGGAAGAGTTTGAGAAGAGGTTCTCCAAACCTCAAGGTAGTTGTGACGACCCGGAAATTTCCGACCAAATTTAAACTTGATCTTTATATGTTTATGACATGAAAAGCAAAGTTTGTAATGTTGAGTCTCGAAAACTTTGGAACAGTTTAATTGAATGCATTTAACCTTTGACTATATCCGACGATTCACGAACATTATAATCTGAAATACATTAATAAAATACTATGTGATTTAGTTGTTATGAAAAAAAAACAACTTCAAATAACTAAAATTAGTATTTTGAATATATAGAGTATGTTAATGATTTCGAACATAATTTGTCAATAATTAACAAAGTATAAATTGTATAATGTTATACTTTGAGTTTAATTTTTTTTATAGATATATCTGATACATCTATCTAGGTAATGAATCTGGATATGTAAAACATAATTATATATAGTAATTTGAATATACATATAATATATGAACATAATTATTATTATATGTATATTGATAAAACATATAAATATTAATTAAATATTATTAGATAAGTATTAAATAATACATAATTAATAATAAGTAATGTTAATATAATAAATGTAAATACAAGTTAAAATATAGTTATAAATATTATTATTATTACTTATTAGTAATATTGTAATACTAGTTATTATCACTATTAATATTAATAACAAGATTATTAAAACTATTATCATTAAGATAGTTAAAGTATTATCATTATCCTTGTTAATAATATTAGTTATTCATTATTAGTATAGGTATCACTACAAAAACTATCATTTATATTGTTATTACTAATATTATCATTAATAAAATTATGATTTTAGTTATTTAATTAATATTAGTATTATTTGATATTACTATCATTAATAAATTTTATTTTTATTATTATTACTAACTCATTAATAGGATTATAATTACTTATATATATATATATATATATATATATATATATATATATATATATATATATATATATATATATATATATATATATATATATATATATATATATATATATATATATATATATATATATATATATATATATTTAATTAACTATTAATATTATTTGAATTAATTTATAAGGATCAAATTAGTGGAGCAAAGTTGTTACATATCCACATCCGCACTTTATTGGTTTTGTTTGTGTCTCCAAATTTCTTGTTTTTCCCTTCAGCAAATCATACGAAGATATTGGAAATCAGATATCTATTATTATTGTATTTATTTATTTATTTATTTATTTTCTTTTTCCTCTGATTGTATTATCGGGTCCCCATCTTTGTTACCGGTCGAAATCAACACAATACAAACAAATCATTCAAATCATCTTAATTAGATATATGTACTGGATTGATATCGATGTAGAATGCAATACCTTCTGCAAAATTAAAAAAAAAAAAGAAACTGAGTTATACGTACCTCTGCTTCACTTTCATTTTTTTATAAAAACTCAAAATCAAAAGAATTGTTAAAATCTATAAATGAGGTTGTGTTAGGAATCCTCTAACAAAACTTTCTGCAAAATTTTCAATCCTAATTCCATTTAACGAATTCTAATTTCTCGAGTCAAAGTTTCATTTAAAAAGTCAAACTGTTTGAAATTATATCAAATTCTAAGTCTATGCTGTGAATCAAGTCAAATTGTTGATTGCAAAACTTTCCAGGAGTGATTTGGAAAATATTTTATGAAGGAATCGTGATCTAAAAATGTTTAAAAACCGAAATCAAGTTCAAGTTTTTATTTATTTTTTTGCGACGAACAAGCAGCCTGTTTCTTCATTTTTTTTATTTTTTTTAATTTTTTTTAGTTGTTGAATCTATCAATTTAAATTTACTTCTTACAAGCTATTGTTGGTTCGTTTCAAATCCTAAAACAAGTAATTTGATAATTCTTGGGTCGAGTGAATTTAGTGAAGAAGAAGATAAAATGGGTACAGAAGTGTAAACGGGTTAAATCAAAGTGAGTGTGTCATTTATTCAGAAAAACGGACTTGGAGCAATGGTTGAGAGTGTGTTTGAGTTAACGGTTGGTCACGGGTTCGAGCCCGTGCTGGGACGATTTTTTTTTAAAACAGCCTATTTATTAAGGTAGTTATTTAAATTATTCATTATTATTATCAATATATTTATTATTATGATTATTACATTATTATTGTTATTAGTATTATTACTAGAATTATTGTTATTGTTGTTATTATTATTATTGTTATTATAAGTATTATAATTATTATTAGTATCCTAATAAGTATTATTATTACTATAAGTATTATTAATGTATTTATTTTATAAAGCTTGTCATTTAAGTATTAGTTATCATTATTATTAATATGATTATAGTTATAAATAAGAATATCATTATTATTAATATGATTGAACAATGCGTCTCGGGTTTCGCCAATGGAGTTAGTCAAGTAGTCAAGGAGTCAATCGAAGGACGAGTAATCGAGATGGTCCGAGACCAAGTGACTAAGGTTGTAAGGGAAGAGTTTGAGAAGAGGTTCTCCAAACCTCAAGGTATTTGTGACGACCCGGAAATTTCCGACCAAATTTAAACTTGATCTTTATATGTTTCTGACATGAAAACCAAAGTTTGTAATGTTGAGTCTCGAAAACTTTGGAACAGTTTAATTGAATGCATTTAACCTTTGACTATATTCGACGATTCACGAATATTATAATCTAAAATACATTAATAAAATACTATGTGATTTAGTTGTTATGAAAAAAAAAAATAACTTCAAATAACTAAAATTAGTATTTTGAATATATAGAGTATGTTAATTGTAGTGACCCGTCCTAATCCACCTGGACGAAGTCATCAACATTTGGTCCCATTGCGATGATCGACTCCAAATAATGTCCTTAAAATGAGCAAATGCACAGCGGAAGACTTAATTCGTACCTGAGAATAAACATGCTTAAAGTGTCAACCAAAAGGTTGGTGAGTTCATAGGTTTATCATAACAATCATTTCAATATATTAATAGACCACAAGATTTCATAATTATAAACATAATACACTCGCAAGTGTATGTAAAGCATTCTAAGTGGTTGAGCACTTGGTAACCATACTTAACTATTAATCAACGTCGCATATTCCCTTTATTATGAAATCTTACTACACCGTACCAAGTGTAGCCTACAAAACGAAGTACTGTGCAACCGTTGAATACTGGTCGTCCAGTCCGGTTGGGGTTGTCAGGCCCGATAGATCTATCAACAGGATTTGCATTTACAATACCCATGTAAATAGTAGTTACCAAGCTACAGGGAAGTATGCCAGTGGTACAACTCAACGTAGAATATATTTTTAAGTACTTGTGTCTATTTCGTAAACATTTATAAAAACAGCGCATGTATTCTCAGCCCAAAAATATATATTGCAAAAGCAATTAAAAAGGGAGCAAATGAAACTCACCTAATGTATTTTGTAGTAAAAATACATATGACGATATTGAACATGTATTGGTTGGCCTCGGATTCACGAACCTATATCAAGTATATATATTAACACATATATTTATAATCGAACAAATTTATATATTATTCGTGATTTAGTTGTTATTTTAATTATGTGTTTCATTAATAACCTATTTAGTTACATTTATTAATATTTATTATAAAGGTATTAATATAGTTATGTTATATGTAGTAAATATAATTTTATATAACTACTAGTTATTTGATAAAATAATATTGATAATAATAATAATAAAAAGTTATTTTATTTTACATTAATAATAATATTAGTATAAAAAAATAATAATATTATTGTCAAAATAATAGTAATGATAATAATAATATATTAAAATGATGATACTTATAATAATGATAATACTATTAATAAAAATAATGATAATATTATTAATAATAATAATAATAAAATCATATCTAATGATAATAATAATAACAATGATAAAAATAATAATGATAATTTTGATGATACTTTTAATTAAGATGATAATTTTAATTATAATGATAACTTTAATAATAATGTTATTTTTAATAATAATAATAATAATAATAATAATAATAATAATAATAATAATAATAATAATAATAATAATAATAATAATAATAATAATAATAATAATTTTTGATATTGCAAAACTACCTTAACATCTTGATCTAAAAAGAATGCATCGAACCAGGATTGAACCCGTGACTCCTTGTTCACACAACAATACCCTAACCATCAATCTGTCTATTGTTTTTCTGTAATAATTAGGATCGAAATTCTTTTAACTCTCAGTATCCGTTTCTATAAATTGGCCCAATCTTATTTTCGGCCCATCAGAAATTTCGTAACCCATTTACACAAGCCAACTAGATAATTAATTTGGCCCAAGTTTTAAAAACAGAAGCCCGATATGAAAATAAAAAAAAATACGGTCCATGTTTATTACAACTAGGTTTTATAATGGAAGACAGGAACCAGATTAAATTGTTAACAGCTCATATCTCCAGCTCATCATTCCACCATCGTAATCATAAAAGACAACAGACAGCTCACCGGTTAATTTTTCATCATCATACCTTCTATTCCTTATCTATCATCATCTTTAAAAATTACTTTCATCATTAAAATTGAAACAAGAATAGATAACGAGCTGTAGTAGGTATTGTTTGGGCTGTAAACAGAAACGAATGGATGTGCATCAGTGGTGGTTTGAATTGATGAGAAACAAATGAAATATGAATCAAAAGGTAGTCGTAGGG
This sequence comes from Rutidosis leptorrhynchoides, assembly GCF_046630445.1. Classification (NCBI taxonomy): domain Eukaryota; kingdom Viridiplantae; phylum Streptophyta; class Magnoliopsida; order Asterales; family Asteraceae; genus Rutidosis; species Rutidosis leptorrhynchoides. The sequence goes on from NC_092339.1 coordinate 139,636,113, forward strand.
TTTACAGCAATAATAGAAACAATTTTTGCAGTAGTTTATGGTTAGCAGAACAAGGTGATCGATTAACCCAAAAAAAACGCATAACATCAGGTGGGTTGAAGAATGGTGGCGGTGGTTTAATGGTGTTAGGAGATTGTTCTTGGTGGTTTCGATAACTAGCTGAAACAGAAACAGAACTAATAAGCTGCAGTAGTAATAACAGCTGTGTAGCAGAAAAACTATGGTGGTTTCGAATAAAAGAAACAGAAACAATAGCGGTTTACTTGTTTTTCTTTTAATTGGATTTCAGTTCAAATTGTAAAACAGAAGCAGCAGGCAAGGTTTTTCAATGGATTTCGTGATGGTGATCTAAAATAGCAATAGGATACATGTAGCGAGTGAGGTGATTTTCGAGCTAACAGATATACAGAAACACAATGTTGCAGTTGCAGTAGCTCACGGTGTTAGTGGATTGCGAAGGTGTGGATGGTGATGATTGGTGTTCACGAAACAGAAAATGGAGATGAGAGAGAGTAAGAGAGCTAGAGAGAGAAGGGAAGAAAGAAGGGTTGTTTGAATTGAGAATACGAAGAGGAACAGGAGAAACAAAATAGAAAGAGAGATGGTTCCAAGGTGGTGGTGAATCACGATAGGTTGATTGAAGATGAAGAAGAATCAAAATGATGATGATATGTTTGTTCTTTGAAAGGGTTGTTTAATATAAGTGATGCATAAGTATATGTATTTATATAATTTAAGTGTTTGGTTCATTGATGATTCAGAAACAAGTGTACCGAATATAACCAAGTGGGGTTTTTTTTTGGGTTGTCGAAAAAGAAGGAGAAGAAAGAAGGCAAGTGGTGGTTCATGATCAATACTAGGAGAGAGAGAGAGAGAAATCGTGATGGTTGCGGGTTTATGGTGGTGGTTGTCACGAGAAGAAAGGAGATGATGTAAGTGGCAGGTGGAAGATTGCTAGGTGATGATATGGTGACGGTTGGAAGATCACATAGAACAAAATCATGAATCGAAATGGGTGTTGTGATCAATTTGCATATGTATAGAGTAAAAGATAGTTTAGGTGATAGATGAGATTTTTAAAATGGCAAGTGGTTAGTGGTTTTGATGATTACCGGAAGTTATGGTGGTTCTCCGGTGGTGAGAGGTCGAGTGATGACGGGCCAAGTGTGTTGATGGGTGATGAACCGATGGAAGTGGTTTGGTGATGTTTGAGTCACTTCCTCAATCTATGTATATGCAAGTTATATATAGACTTAGATAGATAAAAATAGAAATGTTAATAAATTATAATTCCCATCATAAACAGAGTAGTCTATCAATCAACTAAAATTACGGATAAATTGCACCGGTAGGTTTTGTATGCATATACATGGATATAGATTATAATAGAATATCAATTATTAATTATAATATAATATAATATAATATAATATAATATAACAATAAGAACATGTGATTAAAGAACTAGCAGCCCTCTTAGAATATAAATCCGACGCCAGTTTTCACGGACTGTGTATTATTTGAAATTAGTGGCGGATAAAAGTCTTCGGAAAAATTCCAAATTTTTAGATTAACCATATTTATTTACATGCAATGTTCGTGAATCGTCGAGAACAGTCGAAGGTCAAATGAATATATGGAACAGTTCAAAATTTTTGAGACTCAACCTATCAAACTTAGCTTATCGTGTTGAAAATCTAATATCGCAACGAGAGTTTGGTTTAAAATTAGTCAAATTTTTCCGGGTCGTGACATTAATGATTTCGAACATAATTTGTCAATAATTAACAAAGTATAAATTGTATAATGTTATACTTTGAGTTTAATTTTTTTTATAGGTATATCTGATACATCTATCTAGGTAATGAATCTGGATATGTAAAACATAATTATATATAGTAATTTGAATATACATATAATATATGAACATAATTATTATTATATGTATATTGATAAAACATATAAATATTAATTAAATATTATTACATAAGTATTAAATAATACATAATTAATAATAAGTAATGTTAATATAATAAATGTAAATACAAGTTAAAATATAGTTATAAATATTATTATTATTACTTATTAGTAATATTGTAATACTAGTTATTATCACTATTAATATTAATAACAAGATTATTAAAACTATTATCATTAAGATAGTTAAAGTATTATCATTATCCTTGTTAATAATATTAGTTATTCATTATTAATATAGGTATCACTACAAAAACTAACATTTATATTGTTATTACTAATATTATCATTAATAAAATTATGATTTTAGTTATTTAATTAATATTAGTATTATTTGATATTACTATCATTAATAAATTTTATTTTTATTATTATTACTAACTCATTAATAGGATTATAATTACTTATATATATATATATATAATATATATATATATATATATATATATATATATATATTTAATTAACTATTGATATTATTTGAATTAATTTATAAGGATCAAATTAGTGGAGCAAAGTTGTTACATATCCACATCCGCACTTTATTGGTTTTGTTTGTGTCTCCAAATTTCTTGTTTTTCCCTTCAGCAAATCATACGAAGATATTGGAAATCAGATATCTATTATTATTGTATTTATTTATTTATTTATTTTTTTTCTTTTTCCTCTAATTGTATTATCGGGTCCCCATCTTTGTTACCGGTCGAAATCAACACAATACAAACAAATCATTCAAATCATCTTAATTAGATATATGTACTGGATTGATATCGATGTAGAATGCAATACCTTCTGCAAAATTAAAAAAAAGAGAGAGAGAAAGAAACTGAGTTATACGTACCTCTGCTTCACTTTCATTTTTTTTTATAAAAACTCGAAATCAAAAGAATTGTTAAAATCTATAAATGAGGTTGTGTTAGGAATCCTCTAACAAAACTTTCTGCAAAATTTCCATTCCTAATTCCATTTAACGAATTCTAATTTCTCGAGTCAAAGTTTCATTTAAAAAGTCAAACTGTTTGAAATTAGATCAAATTCTAAGTCTATGCTGTGAATCAAGTCAAATTGTTGATTGCAAAACTTTCTAGGAGTGATTTGGAAAATATTTTATGAAGGAATCGTGATCTAAAAACGTTTAAAAACCGAAATCAAGTTCAAGTTTTTATTTATTTTTTTGCGACGAACAAGCAGCCTGTTTCTTCATTTTTTTTATTTTTTTTAATTTTTTTTGGTTGTTGAATCTATCAATTTAAATTTACTTCTTACAAGCTATTGTTGGTTCGTTTCAAATCCTAAAACAAGTAATTTGATAATTCTTGGGTCGAGTGAATTTAGTGAAGAAGAAGATAAAATGGGTACAGAAGTGTAAACGGGTTAAATCAAAGTGAGTGTGTCATTTATTCAGAAAAATGGACTTGGAGCAATGGTTGAGAGTGTGTTTGAGTTAACGGTTGGTCACGGGTTCGAGCCCGTGCTGGGACGATTTTTTTTTAAAACAGCCTATTTATTAAGGTAGTTATTTAAATTATTCATTATTATTATCAATATATTTATTATTATGATTATTACATTATTATTGTTATTAGTATTATTACTAGAATTATTGTTATTGTTATTATAAGTATTATAATTATTATTAGTATCCTAATAAGTATTATTATTACTATAAGTATTATTAATGTATTTATTTTATAAAGCTTGTCATTTAAGTATTAGTTATCATTATTATTAATATGATTATAGTTATAAATAAGAATATCATTATTATTAATATGATTGAACAATGCGTCTCGGGTTTCGCCAATGGAGTTAGTCAAGTAGTCAAGGAGTCAATCGAAGGACGAGTAATCGAGATGGTCCGAGACCAAGTGACTAAGGTTGTAAGGGAAGAGTTTGAGAAGAGGTTCTCCAAACCTCAAGGTATTTGTGACGACCCGGAAATTTCCGACCAAATTTAAACTTGATCTTTATATGTTTCTGACATGAAAAGCAAAGTTTGTAATGTTGAGTCTCGAAAACTTTGGAACAGTTTAATTGAATGCATTTAACCTTTGACTATATTCGACGACTCACGAATATTATAATCTAAAATACATTAATAAAATACTATGTGATTTAGTTGTTATGAAAAAAAATAACTTCAAATAACTAAAATTAGTATTTTGAATATATAGAGTATGTTAATTGTAGTGACCCGTCCTAATCTACCTGGACGAAGTCATCAACATTTGGTCCCATTGCGATGATCGACTCCAAATAATGTCCTTAAAATGAGCAAATGCACAGCGGAAGACTTAATTCGTACCTGAGAATAAACATGCTTAAAGTGTCAACCAAAAGGTTGGTGAGTTCATAGGTTTATCATAACAATCATTTCAATATATTAATAGACCACAAGATTTCATAATTATAAACATAATACACTCGCAAGTGTATGTAAAGCATTCTAAGTGGTTGAGCACTTGGTAACCATACTTAACTATTAATCAACGTCGCATATTCCCTTTATTATGAAATCTTACGACACCGTACCAAGTGTAGCCTACAAAACGAAGTACTGTGCAACCGTTGAATACTGGTCGTCCAGTCCGGTTGGGGTTGTCAGGCCCGATAGATCTATCAACAGGATTTGCGTTTACAATACCCATGTAAATAGTAGTTACCAAGCTACAGGGAAGTATGCCAGTGGTACAACTCAATGTAGAATTTATTTTTAAGTACTTGTGTCTATTTCGTAAACATTTATAAAAACAGCGCATGTATTCTCAGCCCAAAAATATATATTGCAAAAGCAATTAAAAAGGGAGCAAATGAAACTCACCTAATGTATTTTGTAGTAAAAATACATATGACGATATTGAACATGTATTGGTTGGCCTCGGATTCACGAACCTATATCAAGTATATATATTAACACATATATTTATAATCGAACAAATTTATATATTATTCGTGATTTAGTTGTTATTTTAATTATGTGTTTCATTAATAACCTATTTAGTTACATTTATTAATATTTATTATAAAGGTATTAATATAGTTATGTTATATGTAGTAAATATAATTTTATATAACTACTAGTTATTTGATAAAATAATATTGATAATAATAATAATAAAAAGTTGTTTTATTTTACATTAATAATAATATTAGTATAAAAAAAATAATATTATTATTGTCAAAATAATAGTAATGATAATAATAATATATTAAAATGATGATACTTATAATAATGATAATACTATTAATAAAAATAATGATAATATTATTAATAATAATAATAATAATAATAATAAAATCATATCTAATGATCTAATGATAATAATAATAACAATGATAAAAATAATAATGATAATTTCGATGATACTTTTAATTAAGATGATAATTTTAATTATAATGATAACTTTAATAATAATGTTATTTTTAATAATAATAATAATAATAATAATAATAATAATAATAATAATAATAATAATAATAATAATAATAATAATAATAATAATAATAATAATAATAATAATAATAATTTTTGATATTGCAAAACTACCTTAACATCTTGATCTAAAAAGAATGCATCGAACCAGGATTGAACCCGTGACTCCTTGTTCACACAACAATACCCTAACCATCAATCTGTCTATTGTTTTTCTATAATAATTAGGATCGAAATTCTTTTAACTCTCAGTATCCATTTCTATAAATTGGCCCAATCTTATTTTCGGCCCATCAGAAATTTCGTAACCCATTTACACAAGCCAACTAGATAATTAATTTGGCCCAAGTTTTAAAAACAGAAGCCCGATATGAAAATAAAAAAAATACGGTCCATGTTTATTACAACTAGGTTTTATAATGGAAGACAGGAACCAGATTAAATTGTTAACAGCTCATATCTCCAGCTCATCATTCCACCATCGTAATCATAAAAGACAACAGACAGCTCACCGGTTAATTTTTCATCATCATACCTTCTATTCCTTATCTATCATCATCTTTATTTAATTACTTTCATCATTAAAATTGAAACAGGAATAGATAACCAGCTGTAGTAGGTATTGTTTGGGCTGTAAACAGAAACGAATGGATGTGCAGCAGTGGTGGTTTGAATTGATGAGAAACAAATGAAATATGAATCAAAAGGTAGTCGTAGGGTTTACAGCAATAATAGAAACGATTTTTGCAGCAGTTTATGGTTAGCAGAACAAGGTGATCGATTAACCAAAAAAAAAACGCATAACATCAGGTGGGTTGAAGAATGGTGGCGGTGGTTTAATGGTGTTAGGAGATTGTTCTTGGTGGTTTCGATAACTAGCTGAAACAGAAACAGAACTAATAAGCTGCAGTAGTAATAACAGCGGTGTAGCAGAAAAACTATGGTGGTTTCGAATAAAAGAAACAGAAACAATAGCGGTTTACTTGTTTTTCTTTTAATTGGATTTCAGTTCAAATTGTAAAACTGAAGCAGCAGGCAAGGTTTTTCAATGGATTTCGTGATGGTGATCTAAAATAGCAATAGGAGACATGTAGCGAGTGAGGTGATTTTCGAGCTAACAGATATACAGAAACACAAGGTTGCAGTTGCAGTAGCTCACGGTGGTAGTGGATTGCGAAGGTGGGGATGGTGATGATTGGTGTTCACGAAACAGAAAATGGAGATGAGAGAGAGTAAGAGAGCTAGAGAGAGAAGGGAAGAAAGAAGGGTTGTTTGAATTGAGAATACGAAGAGGAACAGGAGAAACAAAATAGAAAGAGAGATGGTTCCAAGGTGGTGGTGAATCACGATAGGTTGATTGAAGATGAAGAAGAATCAAAATGATGATGATATGTTTGTTCTTTGAAAGGGTTGTTTAATATAAGTGATGCATAAGTATATGTATTTATATAATTTAAGTGTTTGGTTAATTGATGATTCAGAAACAAGTGTACCGAATATAACCAAGTGGGGTTTTTTTTTGGGTTGTCGAAAAAGAAGGAGAAGAAAGAAGGCAAGTGGTGGTTCATGATCAATACTAGTAGAGAGAGAGAAATCGTGATGGTTGTGGGTTTATGGTGGTGGTTGTCACGAGAAGAAAGGAGATGATGTAAGTGGCGGGTGGAAGATTGCTAGGTGATGATATGGTGACAGTTGGAAGATCACATAGAACAAAATCATGAATCGAAATGGGTGTTGTGATCAATTTGCATATGTATAGAGTAAAAGATAGTTTAGGTGATAGATGAGATTTTTAAAATGGCAAGTGGTTAGTGGTTTTGATGATTACCGGAAGTTATGGTGGTTCTCCAGTGGTGAGAGGTCGAGTGATGACGGGCCAAGTGTGTTGATGGGTGATGAACCGATGGAAGTGGTTTGGTGATGTTTGAGTCACTTCCTCAATCTATGTATATGCAAGTTATATATAGACTTAGATAGATAAAAATAGAAATGTTAATAAATTATAATTCCCATCATAAACAGAGTAGTCTATTAATTAACTAAAATTACGGATAAATTGCACCAGTAGGTTTTGTATGCATATACATGGATATAGATTATAATAGAATATCAATTATTAATTATAATATAATATAATATAATATAACAATAAGAACATGTGATTAAAGAACTAGCAGCCCTCTTAGAATATAAATTCGACGCCAGTTTTCACGGACTGTGTATTATTTGAAATTAGTGGCGGATAAAAGTCTTCGGAAAAATTCCAAATTTTTAGATTAACCATATTTATTTACATGCAATGTTCGTGAATCGTCGAGAACAGTCGAAGGAAAAATGAATATATGGAACAGTTCAAAATTTTTGAGACTCAACCTATCAGACTTAGCTTATCGTGTTGAAAATCTAATATCGCATCGAGAGTTTGGTTTAAAATTAGCCGAATTTTTCCGGGTCGTGACAGTACCTACCCGTTAAAGAAATTTCGTCCCGAAATTTGAGTGAGATGGTTATGGCTAACCATAAAAATGTTTTCATGACGAATTTGAGCTGATAAATAGAGTTTTATTACTGTTGAGTAATAATGATAAGATAATTCGATTACTCGAAGAGTACGAGTGAAGCTATCACTAAATAGTGAAATGAGAAAGGTAAGTTTCGTCATTACTTTTGACGTGGTAATGGTTGAATTCCGGAATTCTAGGGATTTAGGGAAAATCTTCGAAATCTAGAATATTTAATTTTTCGGCGAATAAGGAAATTGAGATCTCTGTAATTAAATGCGGAAATCTGTCTTGATTTCTTTGTCCAGTATTTTCACTATAAATGGACTTCTTTTGTTCCATTATTTTCACCACTTCAATTCTTTCTTTATCGATCCATACTTTCAAACGATTGTGAAAATGCTTAATCCAGTTCTGATCCTTGTCCTCATCCTTACTATCGCAACATTCATTCTCCTTTTTCAACTTCCACCAGAGGAATCTACTTTCTTCTACTTTGCCTTTGGGGTTATAGTGTTTTTAATTCTCCCGTGTCTTTATGTTGCGATAAACATTGACATACACGGTTTGTAATTTATGTGTTGTTATCGGGCTTTATATTCTCCCTTATATTTCGAAGCTCTATGCTTTTGTTTTCTCTTCCCGACTTCAAGTCAAGCGAATAATGATCCAGAATTTGTAGATATAGAATTTTGAATGATTATAATGTTCTAAGCAGGAAGGAACGTGATAGCACGATTTGATTTTCAAATTTATCAAAATTACTGAAGATAGAACTATCAAGAATATATTCTTCTTGATATGTTCGGAGGTTATGTAGAATGAAAGAGTTATGTAACATGGCACATGATGATAATATGATCTGTGAATCATGTTCCATTAGAAACTCAGCATGACTTACTGTAATATAATCACGTTGATCAAGTGTCATTATATTATACTAACTCATACATCAGTTCCCAACATTACTTCAATAACATTCATATTTTAATCTCGAAAGTTTACAGAATATAGAATCTAACAGTTTCTATATGATGTAACACCGATAGCACGAAGAGATTAATGAGTTCAAATAAAAATAGTTATGAAAATATTTTCAGAAATATGGAGGATATTTATAATGAAAGATACGATGATATCTTGGAATTTCTAATATCGAAGGATGGTGAAGAAAATTTATCCTCAAGAGTTTGGAGTCAGAAGCAAGGTATTCGCTAAAGATTTCATCAGGCTTTGAATTATTTGGATTCTTTGAAGTCAAACTTATTCTTTGTGATTTGTCCACGGCTTCCTTCATAGTTTCGCATAATCCACTTTTCGATACTAAATTTTCTATTGAGTGTTTCTAACTTTCCATTCTTTATCATCAAACTCTTGGCCATCAAGACCATCTAAAACATGCTACTTCGTTAGCATTTTCAAAGTTAACGAATCTGGTTCATCATTTATCAATTCAAGGTGTTTTCAGGTGTATTGTGTTTTGAGATGATTAAACGCTGATGGTAGTATGATGGAATATAAAAGGGTTCTCTGGTATCAATAAATGAGCACGCAGATATATCAAGATTTTGATAAGGTTGTTTCGAACGAAAAGTCTAAGTTGACTTGCTGGAGCTGTGACAAAATTGGCTACTTTAGAGAGGGATGGTAAAGTTATTTTCGATAATATCAACGCCAAAGGAGCTAGCACAGATTCGTGTTTATCGTTTACTCAGGTTTCGAGGGTTTTTAGATGCATAGCTATATGCATCGATCTTTTCTTCCATAGATGAAGTGCGGTTGGTTCATCCTCTCGATTGAGATGTTTTCAAGAATTATGAAAGGTTTGAACGCAGATTGTAATCGCCAAGATACAAATGAAGTTTAAAATGAAATCAAGTGGCAAACTTGAAGAAATGTTTAGTTTCATATGTTATAATCAATATTTTAATTCATTTTAATTGTCCAATATTATTAGTCCACAGTCGATAGTCCAAAGTTAACAGTCCAATAATTCATATATAGTTTAATATATAATATTCGAATTAATTAATACGTTTCGTGACCCGTATACGTCTCAGACTCGATCACAACTCAAACTATATATAAGATTGTAGAATCAACCTCAACCCTGTATAGCTAACTCCCGCATTACTGCATATAGAGTGTCTATGGTTATTCCAAATAATATATATAGATGCGTCGATATGATATGTCAAAACCTTGTATACGTGTCCCGATATTTAAAGTGCGTAAAAATAAATAACAGAAATTAAATGACGATAAATAAAATTGCGAGAATGTAAATTGCGATAATTAAACTGCGATAAATAAAATGTAATCTGTTAGCTAGGAACAGTTAGCGTGGATTCTTAACCAAATTCCTCATAGTTAATTTGTTTGTTTCTAACAATTTTTATTTTGTCAAATGTTTTCTTCATTATGCCACTTGTTAGATTCTGATAGGTCAAAATCCAAATATGAAATTGGATGAAAATGATTATTCTGCGGTGAACGGATACGTATATTGAAATGTCCCATTCTTATTGATTAAAAACGTTCCATATTAATTGATTTCGTTGCGAGGTTTTGACCTCTATATGAGACGTTTTTCAAAGACTGCATTCATTTTTAAAACAAACCATAACCTTTATTTCATAAATAAAGGTTTAAAAAGCTTTACGTAGATTATCAAATAATGATAATCTAAAATATCCTGTTTACACATGACCATTACATAATAGTTTACAATACAAATATGTTACATTGAAATCAGTTTCTTGAATGCAGTTTTTACACAATATCATACAAACATGGACTCCAAATCTTGTCCTTATTTTAGTATACAACAGCGGAAGCTCTTAGTATTCATCTGAGAATAAACATGCTTTAAACGTCAACAAAAATGTTGGTGAGTTATAGGTTTAACCTATATATATCAAATCGTAACAATAGACCACAAGATTTCATATTTCAATACACATCCCATACATAGAGATAAAAATCATTCATAGGGTGAACACCTGGTAACCGACATTAACAAGATGCATATATAAGAATATCCCCATCATTCCGGGACACCCTTCGGATATGATATAAATTTCGAAGTACTAAAGCATCCGTTACTTTGGATGGGATTTGTTAGGCCCAATAGATCTATCTTTAGGATTCGCGTCAATTAGGGTGTCTGTTCCCAAATTCTTAGATTACCAGACTTAATAAAAAGGGGCATATTCGATTTCGATAATTCAACCATAGAATGTAGTTTCACGTACTTGTGTCTATTTTGTAAATCATTTATAAAACCTGCATGTATTCTCATCCCAAAAATATTAGATTTTAAAAGTGGGACTATAACTCACTTTCACAGATTTTTACTTCGTCGGGAAGTAAGACTTGGCCACTGGTTGATTCACGAACCTATAACAATATATTCATATATATCAAAGTATGTTCAAAATATAACTTTTAATATATTTTGATGTTTTAAGTTTATTAAGTCAGCTGTCCTCGTTAGTAACCTACAACTAGTTGTCCACAGTTAGATGTACAGAAATAAATCGATAAATATTATCTTGAATCAATCCACGACCCAGTGTATACGTATCTCAGTATTGATCACAACTCAAACTATATATATATTTTGGAATCAACCTCAACCCTGTATAGCTAACTCCAACATTCACATATAGAGTGTCTATGGTTGTTCCGAAATATATATAGATGTGTCGATATGATAGGTCGAAACATTGTATACGTGTCTATGGTATCTCAAGATTACATAATATACAATACAAGTTGATTAAGTTATGGTTGGAATAGATTTGTTACCAATTTTCACGTAGCTAAAATGAGAAAAATTATCCAATCTTGTTTTACCCATAACTTCTTCATTTTAAATCCGTTTTGAGTGAATCAAATTGATATGGTTTCATATTGAACTCTATTATATGAATCTAAACAGAAAAAGTATAGGTTTATAGTCGGGAAAATAAGTTACAAGACGTTTTTTTAAAGGTAGTCATTTCAGTCGAAAGAACGACGTCTAGATGACCATTTTAGAAAACATACTTCCACTTTGAGTTTAACCATAATTTTTGGATATAGTTTCATGTTCATAATAAAAATCATTTTCCCAGAATAACAACTTTTAAATCAAAGTTTATCATAGTTTTTAATTAACTAACCCAAAACAGCCCGAGGTGTTACTACGACGGCGTAAATCCGGTTTTACGGTGTTTTTCGTGTTTCCAGGTTTTAAATCATTAAGTTAGCATATAATATAGATATAGAAAATGTGTTTAGTTGATTTTAAAAGTCATGTTAGAAGGATTAACTTTTATTTGCGAACAAGTTTAGAATTAACTAAACTATGTTCTAGTGATTACAAGTTTAAACCTTCGAATAAGATAGCTTTATATGTATGAATCGAATGATGTTATGAACATCATTACTACCTCAAGTTCCTTGGACAAACCTAATGGAAATGAGAAAAATAGATCTAGCTTCAAAGGATCCTTGGATGGCTTGAAAGTTCTTGAAGCAGAATCATGACACGAAAACAATTTCAAGTAAGATTTCCACTCGAAATAAGATTGTTATAGTTATAGAAATTGAATTAAAGTTTGAATATGATTATTACCTTGTATTAGAAAGATAACCTACTGTAAGTAACAAAGGTTTCTTGATCTTGGATGATTACTTGGAATGGATTTAGAAAACTTGGAAGTAAACTTGCAATCTTGGAAGTATTCTTGATTTTATGAAACTAGAACTTTTGGAATTTATGAAGAACACTTAGAACTTGAAGATAGAACTTGAGAGAGATCAATTAGATGAATAAAATTGAAGAATTAAAGTGTTTGTAGGTGTTTTTGGTCGTTGGTGTATGGATTAGATATAAAGGATATGTAATTTTGTTTTCATGTAAATAAGTCATGAATGATTACTCATATTTTTGTAATTTTATGAGATATTTTATGCTAGTTGCCAAATGATGGTTCCCATATGTGTTAGGTGACTCACATGGGCTGCTAAGAGCTGATCATTGGAGTGTATATACCAATAGTACATACATCTAAAAGCTGTGTATTGTACAAGTACGAATACGGGTGCATACGAGTAGAATTGTTGATGAAACTGAACGAGGATGTAATTGTAAGCATTTTTGTTAAGTAGAAGTATTTTAATAAGTGTCTTGAAGTCTTTAAAAAGTGTATGAATACATATTAAAACACTACATGTATATACATTTTAACTGAGTCGTTAAGTCATCGTTAGTCGTTACATGTAAATGTTGTTTTGAAACCTTTAGGTTAACGATCTTATTGAATGTTGTTAACCCATTGTTTATTATAACAAATGAGATGTTAAATTGTTATATTATCATGATATTATGATATATAATATATCTTAGTATGATATATATACAGTTAAATGTCGTTACAACGATAATCGTTACATATATGTCTCGTTTCGAAATCATTAAGATAGTAGTCTTATTTTTACATATGTATTTCATTATTAATACACTTAATAATATATTTACTTATAATTTAACATAATTAACCAAGTGTATCAATATCTTAATATGATTCATATGTACCTAGTAAGACGTTGTTATAACGATAATCGTTATATATATATCGTTTTCGAGTTTCTTAAATTAATAGTCTCATTTTTATGTATATAACTCATTGTTAAAATACCTAATGAGATACATACTTATAATAAAATCATGTTAACTATATATATAACCATATATATGTCATCGTATAGTTTTTACAAGTTTTAACGTTCGTGAATCACCGGTCAACTTGGGTGGTCAATTGTCTATATGAAACCTATTTCAATTAATCAAGTCTTAACAAGTTTGATTGCTTAACATGTTGGAAACACTTAATCATGTAAATAACAATTTCATTTAATATATATATAAACATGGAAAAGTTCGGGTCACTACAGTACCTACCCGTTAAATAAATTTCGTCCTGAAATTTTAAGCAGTTGGAGGTGTTGACGTATCTTCTGGAAATAAATGCGGGTATTTCTTCTTCATCTGATCTTCACGCTCCCAGGTGAACTCGGGTCCTCTACGAGCATTCCATTAAACCTTAACAATCGGTATCTTATTTTGTTTAAGTCTCTTAACCTCACGATCCATTATTTCGACGGGTTCTTCAAAGAATTGAAGTTTTTCATTGATTTGGATTTCGTCCAATGGAATAGTGAGATCTTCTTTAGCAAAACATTTCTTCAAATTTGAGACGTGGAAAGTGTTATGTACAGCCGCGAGTTGTTGAGGTAACTCCAGTTGGTAAGCTACTGGTCCGACACGATCTATAATCTTGAATGGTCCAATGTACCTTGGATTTAATTTCCCCCGTTTACCAAATTGAACAATGCCTTTCCAAGGTGAAACCTTAAGCATGACCATTTCTCCAATTTCAAACTCTATATCTTTTCTTTTACTGTCCGCGTAGCTCTTTTGTCGACTCTGGGCGGTTTTCAATCTTTGTTGAATTTGGATGATTTTCTCGGTAGTTTCTTGTATTATCTCCGGACCCGTAATCTGTCTATCCCCCACTTCACTCCAACAAATCAGAGACCTGCACTTTCTACCATAAAGTGCTTCAAATGGTGTCATCTCAATGCTTGAATGGTAGCTGTTGTTGTAGGAAAATTCTGCTAACGGTAGATGTCGATCCCAACTATTTTCGAAATCAATAACACATGCTCGTAGCATGTCTTCAAGCATTTGTATCGTCCTTTTGCTCTGCCCATCAGTTTGTGGATGATAGGCAGTACTCATGTCTAGACGAGTTCCTAATGCTTGCTGTAATGTCTGCCAGAATCTTGAAATAAATCTGCCATCCCTATCAGAGATAATAGAGATTGGTATTCCATGTCTGGAGACGACTTCCTTCAAATACAGTCATGCTAACTTCTCCATCTTGTCATCTTCTCTTATTGGCAGGAAGTGTGCTGACTTGGTGAGACGATCAACTATTACCCAAATAGTATCATAACCACTTGCAGTCCTTGGCAATTTAGTAATGAAATCCATGGTAATGTTTCCCATTTCCATTCCAGGATTTCAGGTTGTTGTAGTAGACCTGATGGTTTCTGATGTTCAGCTTTGACCTTAGAACACGTCAAACATTCTCCTACATATTTAGCAATATCGGCCTTCATACCTGGCCACCAAAAATGTTTCTTAAGATCCTTGTACATCTTCCCCGTTCCAGGATGTATTGAGTATCTGGTTTTATGAGCTTCTCTAAGTACCATTTCTCTCATATCTCCAAATTTTGATACCCAAATTCTATCAGCCCTATACCGGGTTCCGTCTTCCCGAATATTAAGATGCTTCTCCGATCCTTTGGGTATTTCATCCTTTAAATTTTCCTCTTTTAAAACTCCTTGTTGCGCCTCCTTTATTTGAGTAGTAAGGTTAGTGTGAATCATTATATTCATAGATTTTACTCGAATGGGTTCTCTGTCCTTCCTGCTCAAGGCGTCGGCTACCACATTTGCCTTTCCCGGGTGGTAACGAATCTCAAAGTCGTAATCATTCAACAATTCAATCCACCTACGCTGCCTCATATTCAGTTGTTTCTGATTAAATATGTGTTGAAGACTTTTGTGGTCGGTATATATAATACTTTTGACCCCATATAAGTAGTGCCTCCAAGTCTTTAATGAAAAAACAACCGCGCCTAATTCCAAATCATGCGTCGTATAATTTTGCTCGTGAATCTTCAATTGTCTAGACGCATAAGCAATCACCTTCATCCGTTGCATTAATACACAATCGATACCGTGCTTTGATGCGTCACAATAAATCACAAAATCATAATTCCCTTCAGGCAATGACAATATAGGTGCCGTAGTTAGCTTTTTCTTTAATAATTGAAACGCCTTCTCTTGTTCATCCTTCCATTCAAATTTCTTCCCTTTATGTGTTAATGCAGTCAAGGGTTTTGCTATTTTGGAGAAATCTTGGATGAATCTTCTGTAGTAACCAGCCAATCCTAAAAATTGACGTATATGCTTTGGAGTTTTTGGGGTTTCCCACTTTTCAACGGTTTCGATCTTTGCCGGGTCCACCTGGATACCTTCTTTGTTCACTATGTGACCGAGGAATTGAACTTCTTCCAACCAAAATGCACACTTTGAAAACTTAGCGTACAGTTTTTCTTTCCTCAATACTTCTAGCACTTTTCTCAAATGTTCTTCGTGCTCTTGATCATTCTTTGAGTAAATAAGTATGTCATCGATGAAAACAATGACAAACTTGTCAAGATATAGCCCACACACTCAGTTCATAAGGTCCATGAACACAGCTGGTGCGTTAGTCAATCCAAACGGCATAACCATAAACTCGTAATGACCATAACGCGTCCTAAAAGCAGTTTTTGGAATATCATCCTCCTTTACTCGCATTTGATGATATCCAGAACGTAAATTGATCTTCGAATAAACTGACGCGCCTTGTAGTTGATCAAATAATTCGTCAATTCTCGGCAGTGGATAACGGTTTTTGATGGTAAGTTTTTTCAACTCTCTGTAGTCAATACACAACCTAAATGTACCATCCTTCTTCTTGACAAACAAAATAGGAGCTCCCCATGGTGATGTGCTTGGTCGAATGAAACCACGTTCTAATAGTTCTTGCAGTTGGATTTGCAGTTCTTTCATCTCGCTGGGTGCGAGTCTATAAGGAGCACGAGCTATTGGTGCAGCTCCTGGTACAAGATCTATTTGAAATTCAACAGATCGATGTGGAGGTAGTCCCGGTAATTCTTTCGAAAATACATCGGGAAATTCTTTTGCGACGGGAACATCATTGATGCTCTTTTCTTCAGTTTGTACTTTCTCGACGTGTGCTAGAACAGCATAGCAACCTTCTCTTATTAGTTTTTGTACCTTCAAATTACTAATAAGATGTAGCTTTGTGTTGCCCTTTTTTCCGTACACCATTAAGGGTTTTCCTTTTTCTCGTATAATGTGAATTGCATTTTTGTAACAAACGATCTCTGCTTTCACTTCTTTCAACCAGTCCATACCGATTATCACATCAAAACTCCCTAACTCTACTGGTATCAAGTCAATCTTAAATGTTTCGCTAACCAGTTTAATTTCTCGATTCCGACATATATTATCTGCTGAAATTAATTTACCATTTGCTAATTCGAGTAAAAATTTACTATCCAACGGCGTCAATGGACAACTTAATTTAGCACAAAAATCTCTACTCATATAGCTTCTATCCGCACCTGAATCAAATAAAACGTAAGCAGATTTATTGTCAATAAGAAACGTACCCGTAACAAGCTCCGGGTCTTCCTGTGCCTCTGCCGCATTAATATTGAAAACTCTTCCGCGGCCTTGTCCATTCGTGTTCTCCTGGTTCGGGCAATTTCTAATAATGTGGCCCCATTTTCCACATTTATAACAAACTACATTGGCAGAACTTGCTCCGACACTACTTACTCCGCCATTACTCATTCCAACACCATTTGTTCCTTTCGTTCTGTTAACCCCTGGTCCGTAGACCTCACACTTCGCCGCGCTATGATCATTTCTTTTACACTTGTTGCAAAATTTGGTGCAGAACCCCGAGTGATACTTTTCACACCTTTGGCATAGCTGCTTCTGATTGTTGTTGTTGTTGCGGTTGTTATTGTTGTTGGGATGATTGTTGTAGTTGCTGTTGTTGTTGTTGTTATTGTTGTTGGGCCGTTTGTTGTAGTTGCGATTGATGTTACGATTGTTGGGATAATTGTTGCGATTATTATTGTAATTGCTGTTGTTGTTGTATTGGTGATTCTTATCACCGTTTTCCTCCTACTTTCTTTTGACTTGCTTCACATTGGCCTCTTCAGCCGTCTGTTCTTTAATTCTTTCCTCAATTTGTTTCACTAGTTTGTGAGCCATTCTACATGCCTGTTGTATGGAGGCGGGCTCGTGTGAACTTATATCTTCTTGGATTCTTTCTGGTAATCCTTTCACAAACGCGTCGATCTTCTCTTCCTCATCTTCGAACACTCCCGGACACAATAGGCACAATTCTGTGAATCTTCTTTCGTATGTGGTAATATCAAATCATTGGGTTCGTAACCCTCTAAGATCTGTCTTGAGCTTATTGACCTCGGTTCTGGGACGGTACTTCTCGTTCATCAAGTGCTTGAATGCTGACCACGGTAGTGCGTACGCATCATCTTGTCCCACTTGCTCTAGATAGGTATTCCACCATGTTAACGCAGAACCTGTAAAGGTATGCGTAGCGTACTTCACTTTGTCCTCTTCAGTACATTTACTTATGGCAAACACCGATTCGACCTTCTCGGTCCACCGTTTCAATCCGATCGGTCCTTCGGTTCCATCAAATTCCAAAGGTTTGCAGGCAGTGAATTCTTTGTAGGTGCATCCTACACGATTTCCTGTACTGCTAGATCCAAGGTTATTGTTGGTATGTAGCGCAGCCTGTACTGCGGCTATGTTTAAAGCTAGAAAAGTACGGAATTCCTCTTCATTCATATTCACGGTGTGTCGATTAGTCGGTGCCATTTCCTTCAAAATAGTCAAATGGAACAAGTTAATCATACAGAATATTAAGAGTAGTTAATAGTATTTTGTAGCATAATATGAACTCATTTATAAAAGCTTTTTCTTCATATTAGCGTTTTATAAGTTTAAATTCGGGTAGTACCTACCCGTTAAGTTCATACTTAGTAGCTAATATACAATTCAACTACTACAATTCTATATGAAAAACTGATTATAATAATATTTCGCGTTCAAACTTTTATACAATATTTTACAAACTTACAATACCGCTTATTTTACATAAAGCATGTAATATAGCACACAATAACTTTGATACAAGATAGTTGTGAAGATAATTCTAGCTAGTACACAAGTCGTTCAGCAAAGGCAATAAAGACACGTAATTCATACGTCCAGAAACAAGTCATGCATTCTGGTTTTACTAGGACTACTTCCCATCCTTGGTCTTGTGGAACATAACCGTTATGGCCGTTGATAAGACAGCGTGTTGTAACGTCGTCAAAGGGACGAGGGTTACGTAATGACCAACAGTCTCGTAATAACCTAAAAACCTCATTTCTTACCCCAATTACCGACTCCGTCACTTGTGGGAACGTTTTGTTTAATAGCTGTAGCCCGATGTTCTTTTTCTCACTTTGGTGAGAAGCGAACATTACTAACCCGTAAGCATAGCATGCTTCTTTATGTTGCATGTTAGCCGCTTTTCTAAATCATGAAGTCCTATATTTGGATACATTGAGTCAAAATAGTTTCTTAACCCGTTGCATAAAATAGCATTTGGGTTCCCCGGAATATATGCATCAAAGTAAACACATCGTAACTTATGGGTTTCCCAATGTGATATCCCCCATCTTTCAAATGAAAGTCTCTTATAAACCAAGACATTCTTGGAACGTTCTTCGAATGTCTTATAAACTGATTTCGTCGTAAATAGTTGTGCCGAAGAATTCTGATCGACTCTAGACAAGATTTCATCAATCATGTCTCCGGGTAGGTCTCTTAAAATATTGGGTTGTCTATCCATTTTGTGTTTTTATACTGTAAAATAGACAAGAGTTAGATTCATAAAAAAAATACTTATTAATACAAGCAATTTTTACATATATCATAAAGCATAAGCACACTATATTACATATATTACACCACACGAATACAACTATCTTATTCCGACTCGCTCGTTTCTTCTTCTTTGGTTTTGGTTCGATTTACCAAGTTTCTAGGGATATATGATGTTCCCCTAAAACGAGCTGTCGTTTTCCACAACGGTTTAGAAAAACCTGGTGGTTTAGAGGTTCCCGGGTCATTGTTACAACTTAAGGGCTTCGGGGGTTGACGATACATATAAAGTTCATCGGGGTTGGAATTAGATTTCTCTATTTTTATGCCCTTTCCCTTATTATTTTCTTTTGCCTTTTTAAATTCAGTTGGGGTAATTTCTATAACATCATCGGAATTCTCGTCGGAATCTGATTCATCGGAGAATTGGTAATCCTCCCAATATTTTGCTTCCTTGGCGGAAACACCATTGACCATAATTAACTTTGGTCGGTTGGTTGATGATTTTCTTTTACTTAACCATTTTATTATTTCCCCCACCGGTTCTATTTCCTCCTCCGGTTCCTCCTCTTCCGGTTCTGATTCTTCTTCCGGTTCTGATTCTTCTTCCGGTTCTTCTTCGGGAACTTGTGAATCAGTCCAATATATATTCGACTCTTCGTTATTATTAGGTGAGTCAATGGGATTTGTGCTAGAGGTAGACATCTATCACACAATATCAAACATGTTAAGAGATTAATATATCACATAATATATACATGTTAATAATATATTGTTTCCAATAAAAATGTTAAGCAATCATTTTTAAAGAAAACACGGTCGAAGTCCAGACTCACTAATGCATCCTAACAAACTCGATAAGACACACTAATGCAAATTTTCTGGTTCTCTAAGACCAACGCTCGGATACCAACTGAAATGTCCCGTTCTTATTGATTAAAAACGTTCCATATTAATTGATTTCGTTGCGAGGTTTTGACCTCTATATGAGACGTTTTTCAAAGACTGCATTCATTTTTAAAACAAACCATAACCTTTATTTCATAAATAAAGGTTTAAAAAGCTTTACGTAGATTATCAAATAATGATAATCTAAAATATCCTGTTTACACACGACCATTACATAATGGTTTACAATAAAAATATGTTACATCGAAATCAGTTTCTTGAATGCAGTTTTCACACAATATCACACAAACATGGACTCCAAATCTTATCTTTATTTTAGTATGCAACAGCGGAAGCTCTTAGTATTCACCTGAGAATAAACATGCTTTAAACGTCAACAAAAATGTTGGTGAGTTATAGGTTTAACCTATATATATCAAATCGTAACAATAGACCACAAGATTTCATATTTCAATACACATCCCATACATAGAGATAAAAATCATTCATATGGTGAACACCTGTTACCGACATTAACAAGATACATATATAAGAATATCCCCATCATTCCGGGACACCCTTCAGATATGATATAAATTTAGAAGTACTAAAGCATCCGGTACTTTGGATGGGGTTTGTTAGGCCCAATAGATCTATCTTTAGGATTCGCGTCAATTAGTGTGTCTGTTCCCTAATTCTTAGATTACCAGACTTAATAAAAAGGGGCATATTCGATTTCGATAATTCAACCATAGAATGTAGTTTCACGTACTTGTGTCTATTTTTTAAATCATTTATAAAACCTGCATGTATTATCATCCCAAAAATATTAGATTTTAAAAGTGGGACTATAACTCACTTTCACAGATTTTTACTTCGTCGGAAAGTAAGACTTAGCCACTGGTTGATTCACTAACCTATTACAATATATACATATATATCAAAGTATGTTCAAAATATATTTACAACACTTTTAATATATTTTGATGTTTTAAGTTTATTAAGTCAGCTGTCCTCGTTAGTAACCTACAACTAGTTGTCCACAGTTAGATGTACAGAAATAAATCGATAAATATTATCTTGAATCAATCCACGACCCAGTGTATACATATCTCAGTATTGATCACAACTCAAACTATATATATTTTGGAATCAACCTCAACCCTGTATAGCTAACTCCAACATTCACATATAGAGTGTCTATGGTTGTTCCGAAATATATATAGATGTGTCGACATGATAGGTTGAAACATTGTATACGTGTCTATGGTATCTCAAGATTACATAATATACCATACAAGTTGATTAAGTTATGGTTGGAATAGATTTGTTACCAATTTTCACGTAGCTAAAATGAGAAAAATTATCCAATCTTGTTTTACCCATAACTTCTTCATTTTAAATCCGTTTTGAGTGAATCAAATTGCTATGGTTTCATATTGAACTCTATTTTATGAATATAAATAGAAAAAGTATAAGTTTATAGTCAGAAAAATAAGTTACAAGTCGTTTTTGTAAAGGTAGTCATTTCAGTCGAAAGAACGACGTCTAGATGACCATTTTAGAAAACATACTTCCACTTTGAGTTTAACCATAATTTTTGGATATAGTTTCATGTTCATAATAAAAATCATTTTCCCAGAATAACAACTTTTAAATCAAAGTTGATCATAGTTTTTAATTAACTAACCCAAAACAGCCCGCGGTGTTACTACGACGGCGTAAATCCGATTTTACGGTGTTTTTCGTGTTTCCAGGTTTTAAATCATTAAGTTAGCATATTATATAGATATAGAACATGTGTTTAGTTAATTTTAAAAGTCAAGTTAGAAGGATTAACTTTTATTTGCGAACAAGTTTAGAATTAACTAAACTATGTTCTAGTGATTACAAGTTTAAACCTTCGTATAAGATAGCTTTATATGTATGAATCGAATGATGTTATGAACATCATTACTACCTCAAGTTCCTTGGATAAACCTACTGGAAATAAGAAAAATAGATCTAGCTTCAAAGGATCCTTGGATGGCTTGAAAGTTCTTGAAGCAGAATCATGACACGAAAACAATTTCAAGTAAGATTTCCACTCGAAATAAGATTGTTATAGTTATAGAAATTGAATTAAAGTTTGAATATGATTATTACCTTGTATTAGAAAGATAACCTACTGTAAGTAACAAAGGTTTCTTGATCTTGGATGATTACTTGGAATGGATTTAGAAAACTTGGAAGTAAACTTGCAATCTTGGAAGTATTCTTGATTTTATGAAACTAGAACTTTGGAATTTATGAAGAACACTTAGAACTTGAGAGAGATCAATTAGATGAAGAAAATTGAAGAATGAAAGTGTTTGTAGATGTTTTTAGTCGTTCGTGTATGGATTAGATATAAAGGATATGTAATTTTGTTTTCATGTAAATAAGTCATGAATGATTACTCATATTTTTGTAATTTTATGAGATATTTCATGCTAGTTGCCAAATAATGGTTCCCACATGTGTTAGGTGACTCACATGGGCTGCTAAAAGCTTATCATTGGAGTGTATATACCAATAGTACATACATCTAAAAGCTGTGTATTGTACAACTACGAATACGGGTGCATACGAGTAGAATTGTTGATGAAACTGAACAAGGATGTAATTGTAAGCATTTTTGTTAAGTAGAAGTATTTTGATAAGTGTCTTGAAGTCTTTCAAAAGTGTATGAATACATATTAAAATACTACATGTATATACATTTTAACTGAGTCGTTAGGTCATCGTTAGTCGTTACATGTAAATGTTGTTTTGAAACCTTTAGGTTAACGATCTTGTTGAATGTTGTTAACCCATTGTTTATTATAACAAATGAGATGTTAAATTGTTATATTATCATGATATTATGATATATAATATATCTTAGTATGATATATATACAGTTAAATGTCGTTACAACGATAATCGTTACATATATGTCTCGTTTCGAAATCATTAAGTTAGTAGTCTTATTTTTACATATGTATTTCATTGTTAATACACTTAATAATATATTTACTTATCATTTAACATAATTAACCAAGTGTATCAATATCTTAATATGATTCATATGTACCTAGTAAGACGTTGTTATAACGATAATCGTTATATATATCATTTTCGAGTTTCTTAAATTAATAGTCTCATTTTTATGTATATAACTCATTGTTAAAATACCTAATGAGATACATACTTATAATAAAATCATGTTAACTATATATATAACCATATATATGTCATCGTATAGTTTTTACAAGTTTTAACGTTCGTGAATCACCGGTCAACTTGGGTGGTCAATTGTCTATATGAAACCTATTTCAATTAATCAAGTCTTAACAAGTTTGATTGCTTAACATGTTGGAAACACTTAATCATGTAAATAATAATTTCATTTAATATATATATAAACATGGAAAAGTTCGGGTCACTACATATATCGGTGGTTGTAAGTAGGATAGTAAATGGCTGTTGAATCAGATTCGAAGAGTGTACAATGTAACTTATTAATGTGAAATTTAAATATTCCTCAGGTATTACCTACCTGTTAAAATATTTTCACCATTAACAGTTTGTACAAAAGAATTTTTAATTACAATCTTTATGAAAAATATATATACCTATATATTTTCTTCAGATGTAATCATGGATTTAATGAGTCAATATAATGTTAAACTCATTTGATTTACAGTTAGAACAAGAATATATAATCTCTAAAGCATTAGAGATTACATAATCGTTATGTCAAATAAAGATAAATGGTGTAGAACGTCATGTAGAACGATGATTATACTCGAGGTACAGAATGAGATGTCGAAGCTGGGGACGCGGATGTTGTTGTTGGTGGTACTAGTGCTGTTGGTGCTGGTACTGCTGCTGGTGCTTGTAGGTTCTGCACCATGTTTTCCAAAGCTACAACTCGAGCGCAAATTTCGTTGACTTCTTCTATTATTCCGGGATGATTGGGTGATTCATTCTGGTGACGCTGCTTTCGGAGCTTAGGTGAAAATCCATATCGGAATCCGAGGGACTTGAACTAGTGGTGAGTTCCATTTCGTACGATTAGATAAAGGGTTTTCGATATGAAATAATTTTAGGATATCGGATGATATTCTAATTACATAGAATACCTATACATAGTACAGGAGATCCCGTAGATTACGGAGGGAATTAAGGAAACGTGTCAGGTAAGACTTAATGTGATGGGATGTGAATTTGTCTGTACACCGTCTATGCAATAATTGCAATAAGACGCGTCGAGACTGAAAATGACAAGTAGATATTTTTCGACAAATGGTGGTAAGCAAACACTTTTAACATGCAGACCAGGTTCAAGTCTAGACTTATTAACATAACCTAACAACTACTAGGTCGAAGTCCAGACTCATTAATGCATCCTAACAACTACTAGTTAGACACACTAATGCAAGACCTGGTTCGCTAAGACCTCCGCTCTGATACCACCTGTAGTGACCCGTCCTAATCCACCTGGATGAAGTCATCAACATTTGGTCCCATTGCGATGATCGACTCCAAATAATGTCCTTAAAATGAGCAAATGCACAGCGGAAGACTTAATTCGTACCTGAGAATAAACATGCTTAAAGTGTCAACCAAAAGGTTGGTGAGTTCATAGGTTTATCATAACAATCATTTCAATATATTAATAGACCACAAGATTTCATAATTATAAACATAATACACTCGCAAGTGTATGTAAAGCATTCTAAGTGGTTGAGCACTTGGTAACCATACTTAACTATTAATCAACGTCGCATATTCCCTTTATTATGAAATCTTACTACACCGTACCAAGTGTAGCCTACAAAACGAAGTACTGTGCAACCATTGAATACTGGTCGTCCAGTCCGGTTGGGGTTGTCAGGCCCGATAGATCTATCAACAGGATTTGCGTTTACAATACCCATGTAAATAGTAGTTACCAAGCTACAGGGAAGTATGCCAGTGGTACAACTCAACGTAGAATATATTTTTAAGTACTTGTGTCTATTTCGTAAACATTTATAAAAACAGCGCATGTATTCTCAGCCCAAAAATATATATTGCAAAAGCAATTAAAAAGGGAGCAAATGAAACTCACCTAATGTATTTTGTAGTAAAAATACATATGACGATATTGAACATGTATAGGGTTGGCCTCGGATTCACGAACCTATATCAAGTATATATATTAACACATATATTTATAATCGAACAAATTTATATATTATTCGTGATTTAGTTGTTATTTTAATTATGTGTTTCATTAATAACCTATTTAGTTACATTTATTAATATTTATTATAAAGGTATTAATATAGTTATGTTATATGTAGTAAATATAATTTTATATAACTACTAGTTATTTGATAAAATAATATTGATAATAATAATAAAAAGTTGTTTTATTTTACATTAATAATAATATTAGTATAAAAAAGTAATAATATTATTGTCAAAATAATAGTAATGATAATAATAATATATTAAAATGATGATACTTATAATAATGATAATACTATTAATAAAAATAATGATAATATTATTAATAATAATAATAATAATAATAAAATCATATCTAATGATAATAATAATAACAATGATAAAAATAATAATGATAATTTTGATGATACTTTTAATTAAGATGATAATTTTAATTATAATGATAACTTTAATAATAATGTTATTTTTAATAATAATAATAATAATAATAATAATAATAATAATAATAATAATAATAATAATAATAATTTTTGATATTGCAAAACTACCTTAACATCTTGATCTAAAAAGAATGCATCGAACCAGGATTAAACCCGTGACTCCTTGTTCACACAACAATACCCTAACCATCAATCTGTCTATTGTTTTTCTGTAATAATTAGGATCGAAATTCTTTTAACTCTCAGTATCCGTTTCTATAAACTGGCCCAATCTTATTTTCGGCCCATCAGAAATTTCGTAACCCATTTACACAAGCCAACTAGATAATTAATTTGGCCCAAGTTTTAAAAACAGAAGCCCGATATGAAAATAAAAAAAATACGGTCCATGTTTATTACAACTAGGTTTTATAATGGAAGACAGGAACCAAATTAAATTGTTAACAGCTCATATCTCCAGCTCATCATTCCACCATCGTAATCATAAAAGACAACAGACAGCTCACCGGTTAATTTTTCATCATCATACCTTCTATTCCTTATCTATCATCATCTTTATTTAATTACTTTCATCATTAAAATTAAAACAGGAATAGATAACGAGCTTTAGTAGGTATTGTTTGGGCTGTAAACAGAAACGAATGGATGTGCAGCAGTGGTGGTTTGAATTGATGAGAAACAAATGAAATATGAATCAAAAGGTAGTCGTAGGGTTTACAGCAATAATAGAAACGATTTTTGCAGCAGTTTATGGTTAGCAGAACAAGGTGATCGATTAACCAAAAAAAAAACGCATAACATCAGGTGGGTTGAAGAATGGTGGCGGTGGTTTAATGGTGTTAGGAGATTGTTCTTGGTGGTTTCGATAACTAGCTGAAACAAAAACAGAACTAATAAGCTGCAGTAGTAATAACAGCGGTGTAGCAGAAAAACTATGGTGGTTTCGAATAAAAGAAACAGAAACAATAGCGGTTTACTTGTTTTTCTTTTAATTGGATTTCAGTTCAAATTGTAAAACTGAAGCAGCAGCAAGGTTTTTCAATGGATTTCGTGATGGTGATCTAAAATAGCAATAGGAGACATGTAGCGAGTGAGGTGATTTTCGAGCTAACAGATATACAGAAACACAATGTTGCAGTTGCAGTAGCTCACGATGTTAGTGGATTGCGAAGGTGGGGATGGTGATGATTGGTGTTCACGAAACAGAAAATGGAGATGAGAGAGAGTAAGAGAGCTAGAGAGAGAAGGGAAGAAAGAAGGGTTGTTTGAATTGAGAATACGAAGAGGAACAGGAGAAACAAAATAGAAAGAGAGATGGTTCCAAGGTGGTGGTGAATCACGATAGGTTGATTGAAGATGAAGAAGAATCAAAATGATGATGATATGTTTGTTCTTTAAAAGGGTTGTTTAATATAAGTGACGCATAAGTATATGTATTTATATAATTTAAGTGTTTGGTTCATTGATGATTCAGAAACAAGTGTACCGAATATCACCAAGTGGGGTTTTTTTTTTTTGGGTTGTCGAAAAAGAAGGAGAAGAAAGAAGGCAAGTGGTGGTTCATGATCAATACTAGGAGAGAGAGAGAGAAATCGTGATGGTTGCGGGTTTATGGTGGTGGTTGTCACGAGAAGAAAGGATATGATGTAAGTGGCGGGTGGAAGATTGCTAGGTGATGATATGGTGACGGTTGGAAGATCACATAGAACAAAATCATGAATCGAAATGGGTGTTGTGATCAATTTGCATATGTATAGAGTAAAAGATAGTTTAGGTGATAGATGAGATTTTTAAAATGGCAAGTGGTTAGTGGTTTTGATGATTACCGGAAGTTATGGTGGTTCTCCGGTGGTGAGAGGTCGAGTGATGACGGGCCAAGTGTGTTGATGGGTGATGAACCGATGGAAGTGGTTTGGTGATGTTTGAGTCACTTCCTCAATCTATGTATATGCAAGTTATATATAGACTTAGATAGATAAAAATAGAAATGTTAATAAATTATAATTCCCATCATAAACAGAGTAGTCTATCAGTCAACTAAAATTACGGATAAATTGCACCAGTAGGTTTTGTATGCATATACATGGATATAGATTATAATAGAATATCAATTATTAATTATAATATAATATAATATAATATAACAATAAGAACATGTGATTAAAGAACTAGCAGCCCTCTTAGAATATAAATCCGACGCCAGTTTTCACGGACTGTGTATTATTTGAAATTAGTGGCGGATAAAAGTCTTCGGAAAAATTCCAAATTTTTAGATTAACCATATTTATTTACATGCAATGTTCGTGAATCGTTGAGAACAGTCGAAGGTCAAATGAATATATGGAACAGTTCAAAATTTTTGAGACTCAACCTATCAGACTTAGCTTATCGTGTTGAAAATCTAATATCGCAACGAGAGTTTGGTTTAAAATTAGTCAAATTTTTCCGGGTCGTGACATTAATGATTTCGAACATAATTTTTCAATAATTAACAAAGTATAAATTGTATAATGTTATACTTTGAGTTTAATTTTTTTTATAGGTATATCTGATACATCTATCTAGGTAATGAATCTGGATATGTAAAACATAATTATATATAGTAATTTGAATATACATATAATATATGAACATAATTATTATTATATGTATATTGATAAAACATATAAATATTAATTAAATATTATAACATAAGTATTAAATAATACATAATTAATAATAAGTAATGTTAATATAATAAATGTAAATACAAGTTAAAATATAGTTATAAATATTATTATTATTACTTATTAGTAATATTGTAATACTAGTTATTATCACTATTAATATTAATAACAAGATTATTAAAACTATTATCATTAAGATAGTTAAAGTATTATCATTATCCTTGTTAATAATATTAGTTATTCATTATTAATATAGGTATCACTACAAAAACTAACATTTATATTGTTATTACTAATATTATCATTAATAAAATTATGATTTTAGTTATTTAATTAATATTAGTATTATTTGATATTACTATCATTAATAAATTTTATTTTTATTATTATTACTAACTCATTAATAGGATTATAATTACTTATATATAATATATATATATATATATATATATATATATATATATATATATATATATATATATATATATATATTTAACTATTAATATTATTTGAATTAATTTATAAGGATCAAATTAGTGGAGCAAAGTTGTTACATATCCACATCCGCACTTTATTGGTTTTGTTTGTGTCTCCAAATTTCTTGTTTTTCCCTTCAGCAAATCATACGAAGATATTGGAAATCAGATATCTATTATTATTGTATTTATTTATTTATTTATTTATTTTTTTCTTTTTCCTTTGATTGTATTATCGGGTCCCCATCTTTGTTACCGGTCGAAATCAACACAATACAAACAAATCATTTAAATCATCTTAATTAGATATATGTACTGGATTGATATCGATGTAGAATGCAATACCTTCTGCAAAATTAAAAAAAAAAAAAAAGAGAAACTGAGTTATACGTACCTCTGCTTCACTTTCATTTTTTTTTATAAAAACTTGAAATCAAAAGAATTGTTAAAATCTATAAATGAGGTTGTGTTAGGAATCCTCTAACAAAACTTTCTGCAAAATTTCCAATCCTAATTCCATTTAACGAATTCTAATTTCTCGAGTCAAAGTTTCATTTAAAAAGTCAAACTGTTTGAAATTAGATCAAATTCTAAGTCTATGCTGTGAATCAAGTCAAATTGTTGATTGCAAAACTTTCCAGGGGTGATTTGGAAAATATTTTATGAAGGAATCGTGATCTAAAAACGTTTAAAAACCGAAATCAAGTTCAAGTTTTTATTTATTTTTTTGCTACGAACAAGCAGCCTGTTTCTTCATTTTTTTAATTTTTTTGGTTGTTGAATCTATCAATTTAAATTTACTTCTTACAAGCTATTGTTGGTTCGTTTCAAATCCTAAAACAAGTAATTTGATAATTCTTGGGTCGAGTGAATTTAGTGAAGAAGAAGATAAAATGGGTACAGAAGTGTAAACGCGTTAAATCAAAGTGAGTGTGTCATTTATTCAGAAAAACGGACTTGGAGCAATGGTTGAGAGTGTGTTTGAGTTAACGGTTGGTCACGGGTTCGAGCCCGTGCTGGGGCGATTTTTTTTTAAAACAGCCTATTTATTAAGGTAGTTATTTAAATTATTCATTATTATTATCAATATATTTATTATTATGATTATTACATTATTATTGTTATTAGTATTATTACTAGAATTATTGTTATTGTTGTTATTATTATTATTATTGTTATTATAAGTATTATAATTATTATTAGTATCCTAATAAGTATTATTATTACTATATGTATTATTAATGTATTTATTTTATAAAGCTTGTTATTTAAGTATTAGTTATCATTATTATTAATATGATTATAGTTATAAATAAGAATATTATTATTATCATTATCATTATTTAAACGACTACTATATGTATTATCATGAAAACATAAATACTAGGATTAATATTAGTATTAGTATCACTTTGAGTACTATTATTATTATTATTAGTAACATAAGTATTATTATAAATATTGTCATTATTATTATTAATATAATCATTAGTATCATTAAACTTATTGTCATTATTGTTATTCTTACTAAAATTATTATTTTGTTATCACTAAAAATTATCAATATTAACTTAAATGGATACATTTATATAAAAATACATTAAGTTATACTTTTATTATTAAAAAGATATTAGTTAAGCTATATCAATCAATATATAAATCTTAATATACAGTTTTTATTACTAATGATAAGAAATAGTTATGTAAAACATATAAACTAAATATATTAAATTTATCTAAATAACATATAGTATAATTAGTATATTATTAATAACAAAATATATATAATTGCTCAATTATGATTATATGTTTTAATAAATATATGAATAATATAGGTTCGTGAATCCGAGGCCAACCCTACTTTTTGTCCAATGTCGTCATATGTATTTTTACTACAAAATACATTAGGTGAGTTCATTTGATTCCCTTTTACTCTTTACATTTTTGGTACTGAGAATACATGCACTACATTTACAACTACATTATTTAAATGCTTTTGAAATAAATTTTGAACTGCGAATACATGAAATGCTCTTATAAATGTTAGACGAGATAGACACAAGCAAAACATTCCTCGAATGAATTATGTGGACGTGATAATTGTCACCATTGAATTATGTTGACTTGATAATTGCCACAATTGATATGAATATTTTTCCCCTGATTATTATTGCTTGGTAACCTAAGAATTAGGGAACATCACTAATTTTGAGAATTAGTGCACGCCTAATTGACGCGAATCCTAAAGGTAGCCACCGGGTTTAATACCCCCACCCAGAATGTTCACTAGACGGAAGGGCTAGTGGGCGTGGTGTTTAGTACTTCGAAGTTTATATAATTATTATTCAGACGAGATGTTCTGTTTTGGGGATATTATTATGCGCATTATATGTTAAGGTCGGTTACCAAGCCAAGCTATGAATGAAAAGTGAATGTTATGTATCGAGAGAATGATTTTATACACAGGTTATGTGTTGATATTTTTGTACACGAGATATGTGTACGGTTATTAAGATTTATGAAAAATGGTTTCGTACACAAGAAAGGTGTACTGTATTTAAAAGATATCGCATGTACATTACAGGTGGGTATAGGATTCGGGCCCAATATTACCATGCAGCATTTAAATCTTGTGGTCTATCAAAATTTTGAATTTTATTATTTTATGATAAACTTATGAACTCACTGTAGTGACCCGAACTTTTCCATGTTTATATATATTAATTGAGATTGATATTTACATGATTTAATGTTTCCAACATGTTAAGCAATCAAACTTGTTAAGACTTGATTAATTGAAATATGTTTCATATAGAAAATTGACCACCCAAGTTGACCGGTGATTCACGAACGTTAAAACTTGTAAAAACTATATGATGACATATATATGGATATATATATATATATATATAGTTATCATGATACTATTATAAGTAAACATATCATTAAGTATATTAACAATGAACTACATATGTAAAAACAAGACTACTAACTTAATGATTTTTAAACGAGACATATATGTAACGATTATCGTTGTAAAGACATTTAATGTATATATATCATATTAAGAGATATTCATACATGATAATATCATGATAATATAATAATTTAAAATCTCATTTGATATTATAAACATTGGGTTAACAACATTTAACAAAATCGTTAACCTAAAGGTTTCAAAACAACACTTACATGTAACGACTAACGATGACTTAACGACTCAGTTAAAATGTATATACATGTAGTGTTTTAATATGTATTTATACACTTTTTAAAGACTTCAATACACTTATCAAAATACTTCTACTTAACAAAAATGCTCACAATTACATCCTCGTTCAGTTTCATTAACAATTCTACTCGTATGCACCCGTATTCGTACTCGTACAATACACAGCTTTTAGATGTATGTACTATTGGTATATACACTCCAATGATTAGCTCTTAGCAGCCCATGTGAGTCACCTAACACATGTGGGAACCATCATTTGGCAACTAGCATGAAATATCTCATAAAATTACAAAAATATGAGTAATCATTCATGACTTATTTACATAAAAACAAAATTACATATCCTTTATATCTAATCCATACACCAACGACCAAAAACACCTACAAACACTTTCATTCTTCAATTTTCTTCATCTAATTGATCTCTCTCAAGTTCTATCTTCAAGTTCTAAGTGTTCTTCATAAATTCTACAAGTTCTAGTTACATAAAATCAGGAATACTTTCAAGTTTGCTAGCTCACTTCCAATCTTGTAAGGTGATCATCCAACCTCAAGAAATCTTTGTTTCTTACAGTAGGTTATCATTCTAATACAAGGTAATAATCATATTCAAACTTTGGTTCAATTTCTATAACTATAACAATCTTATTTCAAGTGATAATCTTACTTGAACTTGTTTTCGTATCATGATTCTGCTTCAAGAACTTCGAGCCATCCAAGGATCCGTTGAAGCTAGATCCATTTTTCTCTTTTCCAGTAGGTTTATCCAAGGAACTTAAGGTAGTAATGATGTTCATAACATCATTCGATTCATACATATAAAGCTATCTTATTCGAAGGTTTAAGCTTGTAATCACTAGAACATAGTTTAGTTCATTCTAAACTTGTTCGCAAACAAAAGTTAATCCTTCTAACTTGACTTTTAAAATCAACTAAACACATGTTCTATATCTATATGATATGCTAACTTAATGATTTAAAACCTGAAAATACGAAAAATACCATAAAACCGGATTTACGCCGTCGTAGTAACACCGCGGGCTGTTTTGGGTTAGTTAATTAAAAACTATGATAAAATTTGATTTAAAAGTTATTATTTTGAGAAAATGATTTTTATTATGAACATGAAACTATATCCAAAAATTATGGTTAAACTCAAAGTGGAAGTATGTTTTCTAAAATGGTCATCTAGACGTCGTTCTTTCGACTGAAATGACTACCTTTACAAAAACGACTTGTAGCTTATTTTTCCGACTATAAACCTATACTTTTTATATTTAGATTCATAAAATAGAGTTCAATATGAAACCATAACAATTTGATTCACTCAAAACGGATTTAAAATGAAGAAGTTATGGGTAAAACAAGATTGGATAATTTTTCTCATTTTAGCTACGTGAAAATTGGTAACAAATCTATTCCAACCATAACTTAATCAACTTGTATTGTATATTATGTAATCTTGAGATACCATAGACACGTATACAATGTTTCGACCTATCATGTCGACACATCTATATATATTTCGGAACAACCATAGACACTCTATATGTGAATGTTGGAGTTAGCTATACAGGGTTGAGGTTGATTCCAAAATATATATAGTTTGAGTTGTGATCAATACTGAGATACGTATACACTGGGTCGTGGATTGATTCAATATAATATTTATCGATTTATTTCTGTACATCTAACTGTGGACAACTAGTTGTAGGTTACTAACGAGGACAGCTGACTTAATAAACTTAAAACATCAAAATATATTAAAAGTGTTGTAAATATATTTTGAACATACTTTGATATATATGTATATATTGTTATAGGTTCGTGAATCAACCAGTGGCCAAGTCTTACTTCCCGACGAAGTAAAAATCTGTGAAAGTGAGTTATAGTCCCACTTTTAAAATCTAATATTTTGGGATGAGAATACATGCAGGTTTTATAAATGATTTACAAAATAGACACAAGTACGTGAAACTACATTCTATGGTTGAATTATCGAAATCGAATATGCCCCTTTTTATTAAGTCTGGTAATCTAAGAATTAGGGAACAGACACCCTAATTGACGCGAATCCTAAAGATAGATCTATTGGGCCTAACAAACCCCATCCAAAGTACCGGATGCTTTAGTACTTCGAAATTTATATCATATCCGAAGGGTGTCCCGGAATGATGGGGATATTCTTATATATGCATCTTGTTAATGTCGGTTACCAGGTGTTCACCATATGAATGATTTTTATCTCTATGTATGGGATGTGTATTGAAATATGAAATCTTGTGGTCTATTATTATGATTTGATATATATAGGTTAAACCTATAACTCACCAACATTTTTGTTGACGTTTTAAGCATGTTTATTCTCAGGTGATTATTAAGAGCTTCCGCTGTCGCATACTTAAATAAGGACGAGATTTGGAGTCCATGCTTGTATGATATTGTGTAAAAAATGCATTCAAGAAACTTATTTTGTTGTAACATATTTGTATTGTAAACCATTATGTAATGGTCGTGTGTAAACAGGATATTTTAGATTATCATTATTTGATAATCTACGTAAAGCTTTTTAAACCTTTATTGATGAAATAAAGGTTATGGTTTGTTTTAAAATGAATGCAGTCTTTGAAAAACGTCTCATATAGAGGTCAAAACCTCGTAACGAAATCAATTAATATGGAACGTTTTTAATCAATAAGAACGGGACATTTCACTCACCAACCTTTTTGGTTGACACTTTAAAGCATATTTATTCTCAGGTATGAAAGAAATCTTCCGCTGTGCATTTGCTCATTTTAAAGACATTATTTGGAGTCGATCATCGCAATGGGACCAGATGTTGGTGACTTCGTCCAGATGGATTAAGACGGGGTATGACATGTGGTATCAGAGCGGTGGTCTTAGCGAACCAGGTCTACATTAGTATGTCTAACTGATAAGTCATTAGGATGCATTAGTGAGTCTGGACTTCGACCGTGTCTGCATGTCAAAAGTTTTGCTTATCATTTCGTGTCAAAAATTTCCTGCTTATCATTCTTAGGGAATCACTTACTTATCATTCTTAATCTAGACATATCTTACTGCCTGGATTGCATGAATAGTGTATAGACAAAATTCATATCTTAGCGTATCTGCTAATTCATATCTTAGCATATCTGTTACTGTAAACTTTGCCTAACACATTCCGTAGATTCCTCCGTAACTTATGGGATTTTAGTATTATATATGCATATGTAAATTATTTATTGCAGGGTACTAATCTACATCCTATAATCTATTTCTTATCGAAAATCCTTCATCTGATCGTACAAGATGAATCCTGCAACCAGTTCGAATTCCTCAGATTTCGACAGCTATTTCGATATGGAGATTCACCTAAGCTCCGAAAGCAGCGTCACCAGAATGAATCAACCAATCAGCCATCCCCAATTCACCTAATGGGTTCGTAGTCGACTTAATCAATGGAGACGCAAAGAAGGCGATCCCTTTCACCAACCAAATTACCCTCTTGACGATGAACCTGAAGCACTTACCGGCGAACCTGTTCGAGACACCATTTTCTCTCTCATTTCCAGAGTATCTCATCGCAATTATATTCTATCCACAATTCTAAACCTTATTCATCCACTCGTTCTGACCGACAATCATCCCGGAGTAATACAAGAAGTCAGCGAACTTCGTGCTCGAGTAATAGTTTTGGAAAATATGGTGCAAACTTACCAGCTTCAGCAACATCACCGATATCAACATGACCACCAGCAATAGCACCCATACCATCAACAACACACGCCTCAACATCTCATTCTGTACCTCGAGTATAATCACCGTTCTACGTATCGATCTACATCAATTACCTTCGTTCTTCATGGCGATTAAGTAATCTCCAAATGTTTTAGAGATTATGTATTCTAGTTCTAACGGTAAACCAAATGAGTTAATATCATATTAACTCAATGAATCCATGATTACATCTGAAGAAAATATATATGTATATATGTTTTCATAAAGATTGTAATTAAAAATTCTTTCGTACAAAGTGTTAATTGTGAAAATATTTAACGGGGAGGTAATACCCGAGGAATATTCAGATTTCACATTAATAAGTTACAATGTACACTCTTCGAAGCTGATTCAACAGTCGTTTACTATCATACTTACATCCACCGATATACAAATCTGTTCACCACATAATAACCATATTCATCCAATTTCATATTTGGATTTTGATTTATCAGAATCCGACAAGTGGCATAATGAAGAAAAACATTTGACAAAATAAAATTTGTTAGAAACAAACAAATTAACTATGAGGAATTTTGTTAAGAATCCACGCTAACTGTTCCTAGCTAACTGTTCCTAGCTAACTGATTACATTTTATTTATCGCAGTTTATTTATCGCAATTTAATTATCGCAATTTAATTTATCGTCATTTAATTTCTGTTATTTATTTTACGCACTTTAAATATCGGGACACGTATACAAGGTTTTGACATATCATATCGACGCATCTATATATATTATTTGGAATCACCATAGACACTCTATATGCAGTAATGATCGAGTTCTCTATACAGGGTTGAGGTTGATTCTATAATAATATATATAGTTTGAGTTGTGATCGAGTCTGAGACATGCACACGGGTCACGATACGTATTAATTAATTCGAATATTATATATTAAACTATATACGAAATATTAGGCTGTTAACTGTGAACTATCGACTGTGGACTAATAACATTGGACAATTAAAATGAATTAAAATATTGATTATAACATATGAAACTAAACATTTCTTCAAGTTTGCCACTTCATTTCATCTTAAACCTCATTTGTATCTTGATAATTACAATCTGCGTTCAAACCTTTCATGATTCTTGAAAATACCTCAACCGAGAGGATGAACCAACCGCACTTCATATACGAAAGAAGAGATTGACGCATATAGTTATGCACATGAAAATACTCGGAACCTGGGTAAACGTTTAACACGTATCTGTACTAATTCCTTTAGTGTAATTATTACCCAAAATAACTTGGTAATTCTTT
Source organism: Rutidosis leptorrhynchoides (assembly GCF_046630445.1). NCBI lineage: Eukaryota > Viridiplantae > Streptophyta > Magnoliopsida > Asterales > Asteraceae > Rutidosis > Rutidosis leptorrhynchoides. Next base: position 139,673,620 of record NC_092339.1, read on the forward strand.
TCAAAGTAGCAAATTTTGTCACAGCTACGGCAAGTCAACTTCTACTTTTCGTTCGAAACAACCTTATTATAACCTTGATATATATGCGTGCTCTTTTATTGTTACCAAGGAACCTTTTATATTCCACCATATTACCAGAAGACGTACCAGCAACCTCGTTGCTTCTTGGCTTAAATCTCTCTGATAAATCATTATATTTATTCATTGAAACCCTATCAAATACTCATCCGCATCTTGTAACGACAACTGCCATACCAATTACCGGGAATCAGGAATCAGTACTTTGAAAACTCACAGCATATCTACATCAATAGTTATATGTATAACATTTATCTCTTAGAATTATAATCTTTCATTCTGAAATTCTGAAAAGCACTCAGTCTACAAATCAATACTCTGAATGTTAAAAAAGCTGAATGAAGTAGCAGAAACCGTAGACAGCCGTAAACGACCTTAATCATCGGAAGTTTGAAGATAAAGAATAGTATGTTGGAAAAGCTCAGAAAAGTTGGAACTGGAAAACGGATTAAGCTAACCACGAAGGAGACCAAGGACAAATACAAGGACCATACCCTATATTCAAAGAATCCAGGTAATTCTGAATCCGTTGAAATCTTTAGAGAATATCTTGCTCCGAAGTCATGATAAAATCTTGCGGAAAATTTTTCTTCATCAACTTTCGAACTTAGAAATTCCAAAATATCATCACAAATATCTTCTATATTTCTGAGGATATTTTCATAAATATTCTTATCCGAAATTATCTACCTCTTCGTGTTTTCTGTATTCCGGTATATTGGAAACTTCTGTAAAATCTAAGTATAAATTAGGAATGAATACTGGAGGAGTGTAGGGAATTGAAGCATGAGTTAGTATAATATAATGATGCCCGGCCAACGTGATTATATTATTATAAGTCATGCTGAGTTTCTAATGGAACGTGATGATGGTTCACAGATCATACCTTCATCATGTGCCATGTTACATAACTCTTTCATTCTACTTAATCTCTAAAAACATCAAGAAAATATTTCTCTTGATGATTCGGTCTTTTCTGTGATTCTAGTAATTTAACAAGTCAAATCGTGCTATTACCATTTCTTTCTTAGAACGTTAACAGTGATCATTTAAAATCCAAAAATTTGATCTACGAATCCAACACGTCTTGATCACTTTAAGTCAGGTAAAAAAAAAACATGAAGCTTCAAAAATAGAAGAAAGAATAAGATTGATGAAATTAATGGAACGGAAGAAGTTCATTTATAGTGGAAATACCAGACAAAGCAATCGAGATAGATGATCGCAATTAATTAAAGAGATCTTAATTTCCATAAATTTCGAAGAATCAGATCTGACAGATTTCCAAGATTTTCTTTTAAATCTCTTGAATTCCGGAATTCAACCATGACTACGTCAAAAGTAAAGACGAATATCTATTAACTTATCTCAATCATTTGTGATAGCTTCACTCATACGCTTCGAGTAATCGAATCGTTTTATCCAAATTACTCAATGGTAATAAAACTCTACTTATCAACTCATATTCGTCATGAAAACATTTTTATTGTTAGCCATGACCACCTCACTCAAATTTCGGGACGAAATTTCTTTAACGGGTAGGTACTGTGACGACCCGGAAATTTCCGACCAAATTTAAACTTGATCTTTATATGTTTCTGACATGAAAAGCAAAGTTTGTAATGTTGAGCCTCGAAAACTTTGGAACAGTTTACATGAATGCATTTAACCTTTGACTATATCCGACGATTCACAAACATTATAATCTGAAATACATTAATAAAATACTATGTGATTTAGTTGTTATAAAAAAAATAACTTCAAATAACCAAAATTAGTATTTTGAATATATAGAGTATGTTAATGATTTCGAACATAATTTGTCAATAATTAACAAAGTATAAATTGTATAATGTTATACTTTGAGTTTAATTTTTTTGATAGATATATCTGATACATCTATCTAGGTAATGAATCTGGATATGTAAAACATAATTATATATAGTAATTTGAATATACATATAATATATGAACATAATTATTATTATATGTATATTGATAAAACATATAAATATTAATTAAATATTATTAGATAAGTATTAAATAATACATAATTAATAATAAATAATGTTAATATAATAAATGTAAATACAAGTTAAAATATAGTTATAAATATTATTATTATTACTTATTAGTAATATTGTAATACTAGTTATTATCACTATTAATATTAATAACATGATTATTAAAACTATTATCATTAAGATAGTTAAAGTATTATCATTATCCTTGTTAATAATATTAGTTATTCATTATTAATATAGGTATCACTACAAAAACTATCATTTATATTGTTATTACTAATATTATCATTAATAAAATTATGATTTTAGTTATTTAATTAACATTAGTATTATTTGATATTACTATCATTAATAAATTTTATTTTTATTATCATTACTAACTCATTAATAGGATTATAATTACTTATATATATATATATATATATATATTTAATTAACTATTAATATTATTTGAGTTAATTTATAAGGATCAAATTACTGGAGCAAAGTTGTTACATATCCACATCCGCACTTTATTGGTTTTGTTTGTGTCTCCAAATTTCTTGTTTTTCCCTTCAGCAAATCGTACGAAGATATTGGAAATCAGATATCAATTATTATTGTATTTATTTATTTATTTATTTATTTTCTTTTTCCTCTGATTGTATTATCGGGTCCACATCTTTGTTACTGGTCGAAATCAACACAATACAAATAAATCATTCAAATCATCTTAATTAGATATATGTACTGGATTGATATCGATGTAGAATGCAATACCTTCTGCAAAATTAAAAAAAAAGAGAGAAAGAAACTGAGTTATACGTACCTCTACTTCACTTTCATTTTTTTTTTTATAAAAACTCGAAATCAAAAGAATTGTTAAAATCTATAAATGAGGTTGTGTTAGGAATCCTCTAACAAAACTTTCTGCAAAATTTCCAATCCTAATTCCATTTAACGAATTCTAATTTCTCGAGTTAAAGTTTCGTTTAAAAAGTCAAACTGTTTGAAATTAGATCGAATTCGAAGTCTATGCTGTGAATCAAGTCAAATTGTTGATTGCAAAACTTTCCAGGAGTAATTTGGAAAATATTTTATGAAGGAATCGTGATCTAAAAACGTTTAAAAACTGAAATCAAGTTCAAGTTTTTATTTATTTTTTTGCGATGAACAAGCGGCCTGTTTCTTCATTTTTTTTTATTCTTTTTTTAATTTTTTTGGTTGTTGAATCTATCAATTTAAATTTACTTCTTACAAGCTATTGTTGGTTCGCTTCAAATCCTAAAACAAGTAATTTGATAATTCTTGGGTCGATTGAATTTAGTGAAGAAGAAGATAAAATGGGTACAGAAGTGTAAACGGGTTAAATCAAAGTGAGTGTGTCATTTATTCAGAAAAACGGACTTGGAGCAATGGTTGAGAGTGTGTTTGTGTTAACGGTTGGTCATGGGTTCGAGCCCGTGCTGGGACGATTTTTTTTTAAAACAACCTATTTATTAAGGTAGTTATTTAAATTATTCATTATTATTATCAATATATTTATTATTATGATTATTATATTATTATTGTTATTAGTATTATTACTAGAATTATTGTTATTGTTGTTATTATTATTATTGCTATTATAAGTATTATAATTATTATTATTAGTATCCTAATAATTATTATTATTACTATATGTATTATTAATGTATTTATTTTATAAAGCTTGTCATTTAAGTATTAGTTATCATTATTATTAATATGATTATAGTTATAAATAAGAATATTATTATTATTATCATTATTTAAACGACTACTATATGTATTATCATGAAAACATAAATACTAGGATTAATATTAGTATTAGTATCACTTTGAGTACTATTATTATTATTATTATTATTAGTAACATAAGTATTATTATAAATATTGTCATTATTATTATTAACATAATCATTAGTATCATTAAACATATTGTCATTATTATTATTCTTACTAAAATTATTATTTTGTTATCACTAAAAATTATCAATATTAACTTAAATGGATACATTTATATAAAAATACATTAAGTTATACTTTTATTATTAAAAAGATATTAGTTAAGCTATATCAATCAATATATAAATCTTAATATACAGTTTTTATTACTAATGATAAGAAATAGTTATGCAAAACATATAAACTAAATATATTAAATTTATCTAAATAACATATAGTATAACAAGTATATTATTAATAACAAAATATATATAATTGCTCAATTATGATTATATGTTTTAATAAATATATGAATAATATAGGTTCGTGAATCCGAGGCCAACCCTACTTTTTGTCCAATGTCGTCATATATATTTTTAATACAAAATACATTAGGTGAGTTCATTTGATTCCCTTTTACTCTTTACATTTTTGGGACTGAGAATACATGCGCTACATTTACAACTACTTTATTTAAATGCTTTTGAAATACATTTTGAACTGCGAATACATGAAATGCTCTTATAAATGTTTGACAGATAGACACAAGCAAAACATTCCTCGAATGAATTATGTGGACGTGATAATTACCACCATTGAATTATGTGGACGTGATAATTGCCACAATTGATATGAATATTTTTCCCCTGATTATTATTGCTTGGTAACCTAAGAATTAGGGAACATCACTAATTTTGAGAATTAGTGCACGCCTAATGAATCCTAAAGGTAGCTACCGGGTTTAACACCCCCACCCACAATGTTCACTGGACGGAAGGGTTAGTGGGCGTGGTGTTTAGTACTTCGAAATTTATATGATTATTATACAGACGAGATGTTCTGTTTTGGGGATATTATTATGCGCATTATATGTTAAGGTCGGTTACCAAGCCAAGCTATGAATGAAAAGTGAATGTTATGTATCGAGAGAATGATTTTATACACAGGTTATGTGTATGATATTTTTGTACACGACATATGTGTACGGTTACTAAGATTTATGAAAAATGGTTCCGTACACAAGAAAGGTGTACTGTATTTAAAAGATATCGCATGTACATTACAGGTGGGTATAGGATTCGGGCCCATTTGTACCATGCAGCATTTAAATCTTGTGGTCTATCAAAATGTTGAATTTTATTGTTTTATGATAAACTTATGAACTCACCAACCTTTTTGGTTGACACTTTAAAGCATGTTTATTCTCAGGTATGAAAGAAATTTTCCGCTGTGCATTTGCTCATTTTAAAGACATTATTTGGAGTCGATCATCGCAATGGGACCAGATGTTGGTGACTTCGTCCAGATGGATTAGGACGGGTTATGACAGTAGTGGTGAAGAAGAAGTACTTGCAAGGCTAGAGCCACATGGTGCTCCGGGCAATAGGAAGAGAGGTACGTCTGAAGGCGTCGAGAATGTGAAAAAGAAGAGTAAGGGAGGTTGCACATCTAAATGTTTCAATTGTGGTGTTAGGGACCACAAGATATAGGAGTGCACGTTGCTGAGGAGTGATAACGGAATGTGCTACCATTGTCATAAAGAGGGGCACCGAAGGTTGGAGTGCCCCAAATTGTATATTGATCAAAGTAGAGGTGTAATTGAGGTAGCTAGTAGCATGAGGAAGGGAGCGTCGGGCTCCGGTGGGTCAAAGTGTTACAATTGTGGGCAACGGGGACATAAGTCTTGTGAATGTCCATCGGGCAAAACTGTATGTTTTTATTGTCGGAAGGAAGGGCACCAAAGGTCTGAGTGTCCCGATCGGGCTAGTAATCACACTAAGAAGTTACGAGGTTTTGTGCCTACATGTTATAATTGTCTGCAGCGAGGCCATTCAGCTCGGGATTGTACGGGTGTACCCGTGAGCACGATCAGGTGCTTTATATGCCAGGCGGAGGTACACAAAAGGTCAGAGTGTTTTGAATCATTTGCTGATCGGGTTAAGAGATTAGAGCGCGACTACTTGATGGGTGGTGAAGCACAGGAGTCCAGCGATACTGCTTCAGGTACTTTCATCTTCGATGCAAATATGCCTTATTAATTGTTGTGTGCCGATGTATTCGGTTATGAAGTTGAGACTTAAGTCTCGTTACGAAACCTAATTAGTCTCGAGTGAACGTATATTTCAATAGTACCCATATAAGTGCGGGGTTAGTAATTACGATGACGATGCACTAGGGTAGCGCTTGAGTCATTGACTCTTGAGAATGCGACTTGGGTGTGAATGCATTAGTGTAAATACGTGGTATTGTTACGGGCAGCATTCCTAATGGAATTACCCTACGTTGGAGTTGGATTGACGGTTGTATGGCGTAAGACCTGGTGCAACCAAGCATTCCTTAGTGTTGGGAAAATGTATCTACCAAGCCATGGAGACGGGCTTTGGTTTTCGGATGTTGAGCGTGTTCGCTGTCATGTGAAAGTTGATAGAACCGTTAAGATAAAGTGTTCGTTCTAGACGAATGTTGGTAATGGAGTCTATGGGACCCAACGTTAGGTGTCTTTTTCATACCTACTAGCGTGGTATTCGACTCTGAAGGGTTTCGATTAAGTGGCAAAGGATAATCTGAATTCCTTCGTATGCTCAAGGTGGAGCAAAGTTTGGTGATATGTGTGGTATGAGATGCAAGACGAGTGAACCTCGTCTCTCTTTTACGAGATGGTTGTGGTTTTGGGTTGTTAAGCTCGTTCGAGTGAGACCCGTAGGCTTTGTAGATTGTGTGTGTATTGTTGCTCATATGTGAGTTTAACAACTAATTGCTTGTGTGCGCGTGTTATTTGGGTTTATCTCTCAGTTGACCACGTTTGACTTGTGTTAGGTGATGAGTGATATCCAGAAGGATTAACTCTTCGTTATCCACCCTTGGGGGTGATTGATGGTAGGCGGTTTCTGGAAAGAACCGTTACTTGTATGTTTATGATTTTAATTGCCCATATAAATTGTGCACGTAGCCGTTTTGTGCACATGGTTGTGAGTAGTAGCCGATTTTTACTCACCCATTGGTAACAGTATTACAATAGCCGTGTTTTGATCACATATTTGCGGTAGTTGCGTATTAGCCGTGTATGCGCACTACAAGGGATGTTAAGTGGTAAGTGTTATCCGTAAGGATTCGCTTTTACTCGATCTTCATCGGTCGGTTCGTTGACTTCATGTTGGGGACGTGGTTACTATAGCTTTATGCTTGTTAAGGGTATACGATAGAAATGATGTCTCGGTACGAAATTGTGGTTGAGTTCTTCCCGACGTGAGGGATTTAACGAGTTTTAGTGCTCGGATTTTTTGGATTGGATAAATCGCGGGCGACGATTTAATGATTGAGGGTGATTCATTGGAAAGAATGGCCTAAGGGAATTGGAGGAACGCGTGATGATTCCATGTACGCTAAGTGATCGTAGTAGGCTTCGAGTGATGTGTGCATTGCATGTCTCAAAATGCGTGCAAGTATGTATTTGGTAATTGGAATGCCACCTTATGAGATGCTTTATGGGCGTAGGTGTCGAACTCCTATTTGTTGGGGGAAGTGGGTCAAAGAGAAATCGTGAGTACCGATTTAGTTTTGGAGACGAATAGTAAAATTGAGATGATTCGGGCTCGACTTAAGGCGGCGCAGGATAGACAAAAATCTTATGCCGATAAAGGTAGGCGAACGATCGAATTTCAAGAAGGTGACATGGTGATGCTTAAGGTTTCTCCATGGAAGGGTGTTATCCGCTTTCGAAAGCGAGGAAAGTTAGCTCCTCGATTTATCGGTCCTTTCAAGGTTTTGGAACGTGTTGGTGAAGTTGCTTATAGACTAGAGTTGCCCGAAGAACTTGCGGGGATCCATAACACGTTTCATGTTTCCCATCTCCGTAGGTGTCTTGCGGATGACTCGACTTGGGTGCCGTTAGATGAGATTGCGTTGAATAATAAGCTAGAATACGTTGAAGAGCCGATAGCCATTCTTGATGAAAAGGTTAAATTGTTGCGTAACAAGGAAGTTAGAACTTGCAAGGTGCAATGGCATCATCGAAAGGGTTCCGAATTTACGTGGGAATCCGAAGAGTTTGTTTTGGTTTATCTTCCGGCATGTCATGCGGCTTGGATCGCGAGGACGCGCTCCGGTTCAAGTGGGGGAGAGTTGTAACATCTCGTTTTTCCCGTACATATTTAAAGGTACCAACTTAATTATTAGTACGCTTAACTTATGCGTTTATGTGGTTAAATAAACATAAGTGTTAGTTGTTGTGTAATTATATATATATATATATATATATATATATATATATATATATATATATATATATATATATATATATATATATATATATATATATATATATATATATATATATATATATATATATATATATATATGCTTAAGAATGTATGCATGTATAAGTATACGTGCGGTAAAGAGTGTGGTAAGTCTTGTGAGACTTAAATGTGAAGTTTAGACATATGTAGGAAGCGAGAACGGGGCGTACAAGCCAAATATTTAATCGTTGAATTTGTTGTCGAGAAAACGATCAGGCACAGGCCTTTGCCGTGCCGCAAAGGTCCTGGTCGCGCCGCCGTATCTAACTGAAATCAAGGTCAGGAGGCCTGTCAAACAGGTCGAAATATCTTTGTATTGTCGCGCCGCGATGATCTTTGCCGCGCAGCGGCATCTCAAGCAAAACAAAGTCAGGAAGCATGCTAAGGAGGGTCAGTTTTTTCCTTTATGTGTCGCGCCGCGACAATTGGAGCGTCGCCGCGACAGTTCTGCTGAACTAATTCCGGATTTAGCTCATTTTAAGTGATTTTAAGGGGTAAATTGGTAATTTGACGTATAGAGCTGATGGGAGCATTTAATCTCCACCACTTATCCATTTTTCTCATTTCTTTTCCATTTTCTTTCTCCATTTTACTCTCAAACATAAAAACCCAATTGAATTCAAATGAGATTTGTGAGTGAAGAATTGAGAGTTGATCTTTGGAGCAAGAATTAAAGTTGTTCTCCTCGTTCTTAGCTACGAGTGAATAGCGTTGGTAAGTCTTAACTGTATGTTTTGAGTTTTAATTGGTTAATGGCTAGGGTTTTGGTCACTAGAGACTTGTATGACCCATTTGAGGGTAAAATGGGTGAATTTGGGTCATGTTGTTGTAATGAAACCTAAATAGCTACAATCTAGGGTTTTGGTCAAATGAAATGAGATTTGTAAGTGTTAATTGTGTTGCTAAGCACTAAAACACTTGTTAAATGTTGAAAGGATTGTAAATGGGTTAAGTTGACCAAGTTTGTAAGTTTAAGTGTTGAAATGGGCCAAAATAGTAATGTTGACCTAGTTTGGGTGAAATGGGTATGAAATACCCCAAGTTTATGTTAGTAGACTTTAATTCACTAGCTTAAGTGTTTGAAGTTGAGTCTAGGCCATTTATAGGCGGTTTTGGTGTAGTTGAGTCATCTAATGCAAATTGGGTCATTAAATGCTCAAGTGTAAGTAATGTGGCTAGTTCCACTAGTTTGTGTATTGAAAGTGTACTTAATGTATTAGGTACATTGCTTTGAAGTTCGGAAGTGCACAATCATCATCCTTGTGTCAAGGTGAGTGGAATAATTATGCGTGTACGTATATAATGTATTTATTTGTGTAGAATGAATGTGGCATTGTCGCGGTGTTCAAGACACCACATTCTAAGTAACGAGTAGTATTATCGTGGTGTTCAAAACACTACTCATTGTTTGATTGACATGTGGTATTGTCGCGGTGTTTAAGACACCACATTGTCATGGGAGTGGATGTCGCGATGTTCAAGGCACCACTCATTATTTTGATTAACATGTGGAATCTTCGCGGTGTTCAAGACGCCACATTGTCATGGGAGTGAGTTAGTCGCGTTGTTCAAGACATCACCCAGGGGATTAGTGATTACGTGGTGTTTAAGTAACACTAATGGATGTTATGAACTCCGACGGTCTTTTAAGTACCGTTCCCTTGTTCGATTGGTTAACCATGGTTGTGTGATTTCGTATCTAGCATATTAAATTGTGAACTATATGCTATTGTTGTTGCTAGTATCTTGTGAATTGTGGATAGTAGTTTATGCATGATGTTTGCATGGTCATCGAATTGCTAGCTTGTATGTGGTATTGTGTAAGTGATTGCAAGTAAGTAGATTATATATGAACATGTATAATTATTGCATTCACTAAGCAATTAGCTTACCCCTCTCATTGTTTATCTTTTTAGATGCAGGTGCGGATAGGGAAAAAGGGGTTGTTGGGCACTAGGTGTCCTTTGATGATGTTTCGTTGGAGCTTTTGGAAGTTGGCCTAACGTTTTGGGTAGTTTAGTCCCAAACCATGCTTGAAGTGTCGTTTGGATTATAAACTATCATTTGTAGTGGGTCGAACTTGTATTAAACTTAATTAATGGCCTTCGTGCCTTGTAAACATTTAAATTGTGGAACATTTTAAATGGAACTTGTGGAATGGTTTACATATTTAATTGGCGCGTAAATGTGTATTATAAAAAAAAATTATCGTATGGAATACGGGTTGGGTTGTTTCAGACGTCGTTACACTTTGTTCATTTTAGATCTTCACGATTGCACAAACTTGAATCTATGGGGTGATGTGGGAATGGAGGTATGAGTTAGTATAATATAACGACACTCGATTAACGTGGTTATATTATAGTAAGTCATACCAAAGTTCTAATGACACGTGATGGTGGTTGGACTCGATCAACTTAATCACCACCATGTGCCATGTACATGACTTCATTTTTTTCTTGTTGGATATCCGAAAACTCCGAGAATATTGATAACAACCATACCAGGGACACATCTCCGATTATTGTCGAACCATATTTATGCTTCCAAATGAATGACAAATTCTTTCAACTTCAAACATATGTTACACGTGTATACTATCTTGTATTCGCACAGCTTTATCGACGAACTACAATATGCTTGATATGCTCACATCGAGGCGGAAACTTCTCTCGCATTAAACTCGTACTTCTGTATAAGGAAATCTTTTATCTAAATCCTCAATGGAGAGAGAGACTCTTCACGTTATACTAGTATTCGCCACGAGGGTGAATAGTCCTAACGAACGTTTTCAGAACCCGATAAGAAACTTGCTCTAACAAACGTTTTCGGAAACCGATAAATCTTCCACGGCGCGAATTTCTTGAGAAACAAAAACTTGTTCAAACATATCTTAAAGAAATGTACCTCGTTTCGGATCGAGATGCTCGTTTCACTTCTAAATTTTTGGGGTGCCTTACAAGAAGCCTTGGGACTACGTTTAGACATGGGTACTGCGTATCACCCACAAACCAACGAACAAAGCAAATGTACGTTTAGACATGGGTACCGCGTATCGGAAACCATAATACCAATTTATGTTATCGACTTTAAATTTACTTGAAAAAAGTATTTGCCTTTAGCCGAATTCTAGTACTACAATAATTTTCATTCGAATATTAACGCCACACCTTTCAAGAACTCATATAGCCGCAATTGACATTTTCTAAATTGTTGAAACGAAGTAGGTGACATACAAACCACCGGACCCGAACTCATTCATGAAATAACCGTTATGATCGTTCAATTCCAAGAAAGACTCAAGACGGCCCATAGTCGCCAAAGGAGCTACGCCAATGTTAGACGTAAACCTTTCGAATTCCATTTGGGTAACCGCGTAACGCTAAAAGTCGCACCTCGGAAAGGTGTAATCCATTTCGGGAAATGCAGAAAGCTAAATCTGCGATACATTAATCCTTTTGAAATCTTAGGGCGTATTGGACCCATTGCTAGCCGTTTAGATTTTCCGACTCATTTGAGTCTCGGTTCATCCTACATTCCCTGTATCAACTTAAAAAGGTGTCTTGCTGAACAATAACTTGTTATTCCTTTTGATGAACTCACTATCGATGACAAACTTCACTTCATAGGGAAAACCGGTTGAAATTGTGAATCGTGAAACGAACTCTAAAACGACGTAAAATCCCGACCGTCAAAGTTTGTTGGAATGCCCAAGGAAGTACCTTCACTCACTTGTAGAATTGGCAACGTAAGATCTCGAGGAAGAAACAACGACAACTACTTCCAACTAAATTTCGGGACGAAATTTCTTTTAAGGTGTAGGTAATGTAACATCCCGTATTTTTCCGTTAATTCATTTTAACGCCCGTATTTTTTTTAAATAATATCTTTCGTCATCTATATTCGTACTTTTCATTAACTAATGTTCTTGATATTCCCGTTATTGGATTATAACATCTTCCGTTTACTCTCGCGCGTTTAAAATAATTCGTTCGGTAAATTCACGCACCCGCTTTTAAACTTGAGGGACTAATAGTGTCAAGTGGCCAAAGTGGTGACTAGGTCAACTAGTCAACCACTTCACCTCCTCCATTCATTTCATTCCTTTTTCTCTTTTCCATTTTCTTTCAAATAACACTTCTATTTTTGCATCTTTTTTATCTTCACAAAGATTCATCATCTAAATCATTTCAAGGAAGCTTACAACAAAACGATTTGTACTTTTGGAATCCTCTCTTCATCCTCTACAACTTGATACCAAATTTCATCTCGTTTGGGTAACATTTCTAAAACTCTAGATTTCATGTTCTTAGTGTTTTTGACTTAAAAGTGTGTTAATTAGTGTCTATGGCTCGAGTCTAGCATGAATATGTGAATTATTTGCTCGATCTTGTTATTTTATATAAACTAGCATGAACTTGAAATGGGTGTGTTTAATCTTGAGTTTTGGATGATTAAATGTTATTTAAATGTTAAAGTTCATGTATTAAATGTGTTACTAGCATCGTTAGCTTCGTTTTGGTATGTAGGTTGATTTAGAAAAACTTCGTTAGCATGATTGTTGATTTTATGATTTTTGGTTAGGGTTTGGAGGACTTAAAATAAACTTTTGATGCATTGATTGCTTGTTAATGTTGTTGATAAGTATTTAGTTGCAATGTATGTTTAATTACCTTCAAAACGGCATATCGTATGTGTAAATTGGATTCCCGAATCTTGAAATGCATTTTATGAACTTGAAACTTTGATTTTAAACATATAATGATCATTCGGCGAGATTTCGGTTATTGTAAATGATATTTTTGTCTAATAAAAAGTGTTTAGTTGTATTCCTTGTTAAATTACATTTCCAACGATATAAGATACTTGTTTTGAATGTTTACGGTTCATAAGTTATGTTTGTTTGAAGTTTGGTTCGAGCATATACATGAAACAGCTCAGCATTTTTTTTCTAGTGTTAAGCCGCGGCGCAGCCCCTCTAGCCACAGCGTGGCTTAAAGCGTGGAAAGTGGGCTGTCCAAAATTTACAATTTTCGTAAAATTCTACCTATGCTACGCAACTCCGATTGATATAAAACTTGGCCAACATGCTTATATATGACTTCTAAGCTTAGAAAAATTGTTCGAGACCCGACCCGAAAATGTTGACTTTTTCGTTGACTTTGACTAAAGTTTGACTTTTATTCAAACTTAACCAAACACTTATGCAATCGTTCTAACGTGCTTTTATACTTATATCTTGCATGAAACTTGACAACGTGATTCACATGCCATATATATTTGAGTCGTAACGAGCCATAGGACTAATTGAACACATTTCGCCCGACCTTGTGTCTTAACCGGTTAATTGATACAACTTACTTGTTTAGGTCAAGACTAAGCAACTTTCATGCACACGTTTACTTTGTGAAGTACATTTATACTCGTGCACTCGAGGTGAGATCATAGTCCCATCTTTCAACAACTTTTATACTTTTAAATCATGGGATGAGAAACATATACAGTTTTATACTACATACTTTATACTTTGAACACAAGTACGAAAACAAACATTCCACAGCGAGTTAGAACAAAAAGCCTCAATTCAATTATCATTAGTTACACTTGCAGGGTGTAAGCGAGAACTTATATTATGTGATCACATGGGCTTGACGAGCCTTATTCGGACGGTTTGCTACCGTTAGCGGATGAAATATATTTTCGGGTTTAGTGTATGTTCTAAAACTACGTAACAGGGTACAAAACAGTTAAGTCTTGATAATTGGGTGCTCGCGAACGTACTTTGGAATGCAAACGATTTGGATAATCAACGTTATGGAAATACAAAATCTTGTGGTTCAAAAACAACGTTTACAAATACACCTATGATTTCACCAACGTTTTTCGTTGACAGTTTTCTATATGTTTCTCAGGTTCATACTTGGCTACTTGATACATGCTTTCGCACACTTTGATTACTTGCTTGGAGTCAAGCATACATGCATACGCTAGTGATAGCACCTTTGGATTCAAACTTAAAGCATACATACTTACGCTATTTATAGCAACCGTGATTTTCAACTAATTATGTCGCAAGTTATTTCATTAATACATTACTACTTTTGTAAACTTAAACTTGTTGTCGATCCGTTTGGTAAACTAAACTTTGTAAGTCTTGTACGTTTCAAATGAATGCGACATAATTTAGGTCAAACGTGTCTCATTTAGGGACTATGACCACGCAACGGGACCTAAGTTAACGGAGCCGTCAATGACGATTTTGTCGGGTCGCTACAAATTCCATAAATGAACATGTTATAAGGATAGACATTCCATAAATGAAGGAATCTCAAGATTCCAAGGAATTTAATTCCTTTCAAAATATCTCAACCAAACGGAGCGGTCTACGCAATTCAGTTGCAATTCCGTCAATTTCTCTTGGAATTCTGTGAAGCAAACGGAGCCTAAGCCTCCAGTACCACCACCTCCGAAACTCTAAGCCTCCACTACCACCACCACCTTCGAAACACTAAGCCTCTACTTCCACCTCCTCCGAAAAACTACCAAAACGAAGACACAAAACCCGAAAACCTTGTATTAAAACGACCACCCACCCCGACCCCAATATTGTAAAATTTGGCATAGTCGGATTTTGGAGGTAGCCCAGCCCGACTAAGCCAAAGTTGTTGAATGGGACCTAGAGGTTACTAGGTCGGGTTTGTCTCGTGTTTTGCTTGGGTCGATTCTTGTTTTCTATCGTGTAGTTTCATTTTAGCATTGTTTAGTTTTGTATTAATGTTTTTCGGGTTGTTAGGTGAGTCTCGCTTATAGATAGTTTTTGTTTAGATGGTTATTTTCTAGGCGCGAGCTTCCCTGTGTCCCATGTTCTTTTGTATTCTATGTCAAGGGCATTTTCCTTTGAAAATCGACCTCGTTTCTATTTGATTTTCCGTTATTTTGCCAAATCTTAAAAAAATACTAATCTTTTCACTTCAATCTGTAACATTTTTATCTTTTTTAGTTGTTCAAATGTAATTGTTGTTTTGTAAGGAAAAAGGGAAAGGGGGAAGTATGTGTAATATCCATGGTTTTTGTGGAACACTGAAGGTGGTAATATTCATGGTTTTAAAGTTTTCTTGATAGGCTTCTGATTTATTTAAATCTCTTGTATGGAGGTTTAGAGATCGAATCCATTGATTCATTGATTGTTGGTGTCGAAACAAATGATCATTGCTTCTTTTCATGTGAAGTTGCTTGCTCGATTTGGAGTAGTGTTCGGATCTAGGTTGATGTGATCATGTCGGTCTTCGTCTCTTGGTCGTAACTTTTACCACCTATATATCAGTTGTCTAGTACACGGATGAAAATAGTAGTGGTTCTGTAACAAAGTTATATTATTTCTTGAATTGGTTAGAAATAAACAAATGAATGAATAAAACATATTAGATGGTCTCAATACATATAATATAGGTATATTTAATTTCTAAAACTCACAACAAAGTATATGTTTCATACAACCCATTTAACAGGTTAGTATGTTAAACAAAATGCTATGAACTACACACGAGGAGGTTCTTCTGGAGAGTTTCCAGAGAAGCCTTCGCATTTGGTCGAGTCATATTCGACATCACAAGCCTCTTCAACCTTTTTCGCCTGATCCGTTGCAAAAATTTGGCATAGATTCGGATCCTTAATAAATTCACAAAAACAACCATCTTGTTCTTTGAGAACATTGCAACATTTTGAATCTGGAGCTGGCATTGGGCCATCAGTCATGAAATTATTAGCATATGGTTCAAACTTTTCAATATCGCATTCAGCTGCAATAAATAATAGTGTTTTTTTCCATAACGATTATTCCAGCAATCAATATTGCTAACTTAAGATACATCTTTAATTTCAAAGATGATGGAAATTTTATAGAGTAAATGTAGGGATTGTTATGTCCTTGAACAAGGTTTGTTAAAGTATTTATAGACACTAAAATTTGTAAGTTGTGAACATCTTCAACATTAAATTTAGATTAATGGCTAAAAATAAAATCAATAAAGTGGATTTATCAAATTTTGTATTTATTAGCATAAATTTTTTAATTGATAGTTATATTGTATTAAATTACATATATTATTACATTATATTGGAAATTGACGACTATCATATATGTAATTATAAGTTACAATTAGAACATAATACAAATAAGCAATATCTTTTTTAATAACTACATCAAATTTATTTAAATTTGTTTCAACTATACACACAAACAAGAAAAAACTTGTTCGATTCCCTTCAAGGCACTTCAAACGCTTGGGGCGAACTTAAGAGACCAATAGCCTGAGGATGTTTTACCTGGTAGCGGTGGAGGGTTGGCTTGCCGTTTACCCGGGGTTTACCCGCTGCGGGGGCGCCAATGTGCCCGTTCGTAGTAGGGGTTCCTCGTAAAAAAAAAAAAAAAAAAAAAAAAAAAAAAAAAAAAACGCATTTGATCTTTGAGATTTGTCTTATATCGCATGATAGCCACTAAACTTTTTTGTCGTTAATGGAATGGACCAACCGCGTAAAGCTGTACAAATTAGATGCCCAGTGTGTGACTTTTTTGTTTAAATAATTGAGGCATTGATCTACACACAATTAGATGCCCAGTGTGTGACGATCGAATTGAAACACTACAACATACACTTTTGAACTGCACAAAAACTTTGGAAATATGGGAGAGAGCTTGTAAATAGTGGAACCTAGATAATTTTATGATCTCGAATATTGCTGAATTATCTAAAACTGCAAACTCAAAATATAAAAACGACCACCGGTTCATCCATTTGGCAAGCAGTGGTATGGGTCACTAGTTATACAATTTGAAGAAATCGTAATGACTATGTTTTGGGGAATGAAAAATTAAGTGGTCCAAAGATCTTATCCAACATCCAACTAAAAAGCTTCGAATGGATTTTGAGTCGTTGGAAAAAGGCATCTTGGATTGGCTAACGTGGATAACAAATCCGATGATATTCGATGCTAACCCAAATCCAAAAAAAGGAATCGGCTAATCTCGCTTATGTTTTCATTTTGATTGCGGTTAATAACAGATTTTTCCTCTACACATCTCCCGACCTGCTCGATAAAGCTTAAATGGGGTGACTCAGGGGCGGATCTTAGTGGAGGTTGGGCGGGGCAGTCGCCCCCTCTAAATTTTGGGTAACTACTGTTATATTTTTCTGATTTTGGTGCTTTTTTGAACAAATGTAGAGTTTAGAAGTTTATACAGGGAATGGTTTGGGCTAGAGGTTGAAGAAAGAGAATGAAGTATTTTTCTTTTTTGTTTTCTTCTTACCTCAAAGTATGTGAAATATAAGATGTTTTTTGTCAAACAAAAATGTGAGCCATAACACTTCTAACCACTCTAGTGAAATATAGACATGCTTTTTATTTTTACTAATATTCATATTACTATAGGTTAGTCTGATGGCTGTATATTGATGTCAAAAGACATATCCAGGCATAAATAAATGAGTTTGTTATTTAATCAATTTTACTATTCTAATAACATCCATATAAACACTAACGATGTTTCAATATAAATTGGTTAGTCCGATGGTTCGTCCCCCCTGAACGTTCATCCAAGTTCCGCCACTGGTGACTCTGGTTCGCTTTGTCGCTGATCCCCAGCACTGTGGCCTCTGTTATCCTAGCTTGCATAAGCAAGTCAAGCTCTAACGAGTGGGAAATTTGAGCGTCTAGAGAATTTCATGTTATTTAGCTTCAGAGATAAACTTAATATATATGTATATATAGCTTCGAGTTGTTTTCTTATTTGATGCTAAAGTTGTACAATTTTGGGCGACTTAGATCCCGCTGTTGTAATTTCTTCTTATATTCTAATAAAATTTCTTTGGCTTTTAAGAAAAGAAAAAAAAAAACAAATAATGAATTCTCAACAATTTTCTCACATAATAATCTGTTATTTTCTATTTCTAACTTAATTGTTTGTTTTGTCTAATATTAATTATCCAGTTTTATTTTATGAATTGATAGGATCAGTAGACATAGTTATTTTATATTTATGCACATATATGATATATGATAAATTGAAGATAGAAAGTAACAAGTTAAACTGTCAAGTAAACTAAAATTCAATATTGTTTTAAAATGTTTGTTTTTGTATGAAGAATTAAATTGGAACAAATGGGTTAATAAATAAGTCTTTATATTTTAAAATACAGTTTAAATAAATCACGCAGTCTTACCTGAGTGGTCACCGAATTTTTCAATGAAGCACACCACCTGGGTTCGAATCCTGGTTATGTCAAGTCGTTCAGAAAGGGAATGTGACTAGAGGGTTCGCATAATGCGCAATTCACCCGGTATCAGGTCTCGCGCTCGGGGGTCTTGATTGCCCGAGGTTTACCCTCTATGGGAAGCCAATGTGCTCGTTCATAGGGGTTTCCTCGCTAATCCAAAAAAAAAATTCATTTTAAATAAGTCTTCAACTTAAACTTCTTCAAGAAATTTTGGCACTTAATTAAAAATGAGTTCATAGAAGCAATTCAATGATATGTGATTGTGAGAGATCTACGGGTTGAAATGACTTTTTTGTTACTTTAGTCCCCAAAAACTTTTTTGTTACTTTAGTCCCCAAAAAGGCTAACCGATTCGAATTAGGCAAGGTTGGAGACTTCGATCTTGGGATATCTCGTTTGGACATTCGTGGGGAGATCTCGGCATCTTGGGAAGATCTCGGACGTTGACTTACGTTGACTTTTCAGTTTTTTCAATATATATATATATATATATATATATATATATATATATATATATATATATATATATATATATATATATAGACACACACACACACAGACAAACACATACATTTTTACGATAAAACCTGAGAAATTACCAAATTTTATGAGAAAATTCGAGAAATGAAGGAGAAAATCTGACAATTCGTGGCTTTGACCAAGTTGGATCCCGTTGACCGAAAAATCTCGCGAGATGGATATCTCCTCTCGGTTGCCTTCCAAAAACGAGATTTCGCCAAGATCTCGGTGAGAAATAACGAGATTTACAACAGTGGGATTAGGGATGGCAATGGTCACCCGATCCGATGGACATCCACCCGATCCACCTGCTTCGTGATGGATATGGATGAACTTAAATGGATATGGATACGGATATGGATGGACCTAAATGGATACGGATATGGATATGGATGAAAATTTTCATCCATGGATATATCCATTTACACTCGAAATACATATACAAATACATAAATATAGATATATGCTTACATATCTACTATTGCAAATTCATTTACTATTAAATTTACATTTTACTTCTCAACCTTATAATGAAAAACTATGATATATTATAATATAATACATATATCTAACAAAATAAACATACATATTACATATTCAATTTTTCATAATCTGTGTTTAATAGTAAATTCAACAAATTGTGTTTTATCTTCGATGAGGATTACACTTTCTTGTGGA
The DNA here is from genome assembly GCF_046630445.1 of Rutidosis leptorrhynchoides. Taxonomy (NCBI): domain Eukaryota; kingdom Viridiplantae; phylum Streptophyta; class Magnoliopsida; order Asterales; family Asteraceae; genus Rutidosis; species Rutidosis leptorrhynchoides. The sequence continues at coordinate 139,693,435 of NC_092339.1, forward strand.
TAAATTATAATTATGTCATGCTATATTTATTTTTGCTATACTGCGTTTTTGTTCTCATCGCATATTAGGAAATAATATAACATTATTTGAATATTCAATGGATATCCATTAACCCACTTAGTCCATTGGATATGGATATGGATGGATGACATGAAATTAAATGGATAAGGATGAACAAAAACTAAATGGATATGGATATGGATACGGCATCACCCGATCCATATCCGATCCATTGCCATTCCTAAGTGGGATTAGGTTACTACCGTCCCATTAGCCTAATAGAGAGCTGAGATTGTTTCTAAATTGTTGTCTAATCGGCTTTGTAAGGTGATCCGAATATCATTGGTACGGAGCAGAGTGCCTTTTAAAAGGGTAGTTTATTCTTGATGGGGCATTAATTGCAAACTAAACTCTATATTTTCTTAAAAATAAGAGGAAAAGGGCGTCGTTGTTAGAATGTAGCATCAAAAGTCAACAAGGTCAAATTACCTTTTTTAGGTAATTTGACTTTAGGATCAGAAGCTGCAAACTTCATCATCTCCCAAATTAGTAATTCACAAGAAGACATCTGCAGCTGGACCAACGGATACAAATCTGACCACAAAACAGCATCTTTTCCTTTTATACAAAAGTGGTTCCAAAAAGTGTTATGGAGCCTACTTAAAGTAGAAATAGCTGTTGTAGTTTAGGTGTTTATAAACACTCATAGCAGCATGTAAAAAAACCAATTCAATTGTATCAAATATTTTCAATTCAATACAAGATCAGTTTTTTAATTCAAAACATGGTATCAGAGCAGTGTTGCTGATCTGGGATCATAGCATACACTCTTAAAAGCTCAATCATCTACCAAAATTTAAATGGCTTCCATGCCTAATGAAGGCGGCAGCCCACCATCTATCCAATCCACCCACACAAGCCAAATCAATGATCTTAGAAGTCAACTTGCTAGCTTGTTGAGAAACAATAAGAGTTTCCAACAACCCAAAATCTCAGACAACCTGGAAATTAGCCTGAATTTAAACAGTTTCAACTATTCTCTATGGCCAAGAATGATGAAGGTAGCCATTGGAGGCAAATCCAAGGCTCTCCTTGCTCATTTGACTACTAACCCACCTGAAAACAACCATGAAACTTATGAACAGTGGGAACAGGAAGATCTAATTGTTTTTTCATGGTTGATTCAAAACATTGAACCAAATCTTGCTAGTAACCTAACATCCTTCTCAACAGCAAAACTATTGTGGGATGCTCTTATTACAACATATAGCAGCGGTGGTGACAAGCTACAAATATATGATTTATATGTTAAAGCTACCGAAATCAAGCAAGGCAACATGAATCTCGAAGAACTTTGGATACGGTTGCAAGGAATCTGGGGAGACCTCGAAATCAAGGATCCAAATCCCATGGAATGTGCAGCCGACATCACAAGGTACAACAAAATTCGTGCTAAACACAAGCTTTTTCAATTTTTAAATGCACTTGACAAAAAGCATGATGTCATCAAAAGAGAACTCCTCCGTTTAACGCCGTTACCGACGTCGGAGGAGACATATGCTGCTGTAAGAAAAGAGGCTGCCCACAGGCAAATCTTGGGGTTATCATCGGGTGGTCCTTCAACCGGTCAAGATATTGCAACTGGTTTAGTTGCAAATGACGGCAAAAGACACCCTCATCATCTAACCCATGCCAATCGGAACACTAACTTGCAAAAAATAGATAAATCAAAACTTAAATGCTCAAGGTGTGGAAAGATGAGACACACCATAGAACAATGTTTTGAGATCAAAGGGTATCCGGAGTGGTGGATTAAACCTGGAAAGGTGGCGGCAGCCGTGGACAAGCTAACCACCACCATCACCGCCGATCAAGCTACTGCTACCACCACGGATCAAGGCTTCGGTGGTATAGCAACCACCACAGGTACAACACTAAAACCGTTTATCTCTCTGTTTTCAAACATAGAAAGCATAAATCATAGGGTTGATAAACCGATGAAAACACATAGAAATCATGAAACGGTGAGAGAATCAAAAGTGTTTTTTTGGGATAATAAAAAGGTGGGTGGTGATAACAGGGTAAAAGGGAACCGGGTAAAAGGGAAAGGATATCCAAAATCAAAAGAGATTTTTTGGGAAAATAAAAAAGTGGGTGGAGATTACTGGAAAAAAGGGAAAGGATATCCCTTTCATCTAACACCGAATAAATTGAATGGGTATATGGGTTACCCACTTAAGGATGTTAAAATTGGGCCGAAAAAAATAATAAGCCCACAAGGGATGGGTGGATCAAGGTTAAAAAAGTCCCAACACATAAATCTGATCAAATGTGTATTGGGCTAGGCAGCCCAAAATCTGTTAAAAATGTTAGTGGGTCAGGCATTTTATTAAATAGGCCAAAAGATGTAACAAAATTTAATAACCCTATTTCATGTCAAAATAAGTACTCGTTTTTAACTAAAATACCAACCGACCTTTTCGAAACAAATATCATTTCAAACAGTTTGAAGTCTAAATCTTGGATTCTAGATTGTGGAGCAACCGACACGATGACTTTTGACGAAAAAGATATTATTTTTAAAACAAAACCTAGGAAAAATAAAATTCAAACGGCTAACGGGAAAATTATTCAAGTTAAAAGTGGGGGTACTATTGAGATTTCACCAACTATTAAATTACCTAATTGTCTATATATTCCAGCTTTGTCTCATAAGCTGTTATCGGTAAGTCATGTTACAAAAGAATTAAACTGTAAAGTCCTCATGTATCCGACGTTCTGCATCTTGCAGGATATCCGGACAGGACTGTTGATTGGACGTGGCACTGAACAGGGGGGATTGTACTATGTGGACGAGGTTTCTCAACAAGGTGCCGTGTCACTAGCTCACGGAACACCTACGAGAGAAGCCTGGTTATGGCATAGGAGATTGGGACACCCGTCAGCCAGATATTTACATGCTTTATTTCCATCAAATGTTGTTTTGAACTGTGAAACTTGTATTTTGGCTAAAAGCCATCGCAATACTTTTAAACCTAGTAATACTAGGAAAGATGTGCCTTTTGCTCTTATTCATTCTGATGTGTGGGGTCCAGCTCCAGTTAATGGGGGGGAAAACCTTCGGTATTTTGTGATATTTATTGATGACCATACAAGAATGACATGGATTTACTTTTTGACTCATAAATCTGAAGTGTTTGAAAAATTTTCTCAATTTTATAAAATGATACAAACCCAGTTTAATAAAAACATACAAATTTTACGATCTGATAATGGAGGTGAGTTTGTCAATACTTCCATGAAACTTTTTTGCGAAAGTAATGGTATTATTCACCAAACATCTTGTGCCCATACTCCCGAACAAAATGGAGTAGCCGAACGGAAAAATCGGTTACTTTTAGAAATGACAAGAGCCTTATTAATTGAATCTAAAGTTCCAAAAAGTTTTTGGCCTGAAGCTCTTGCTTCCGCTACCTATCTTATTAACCGATTACCTACAAAAATTTTGGGCACAAAAACCCCTAGAGATACCCTATCTCAATTTCACACCCTACCAACCTCTCTAAGCATCGAACCACGTATTTTTGGGTGCTCGGTTTTTGTTCACATTCCAAAGACTGAACGCACTAAGCTTGACCCCTATGCTGAAAAATGTGTTATGGTTGGTTATGGAGTAAACCAAAAAGGGTATCGATGTTATAGTCCAAGGAAGCGTCGCGTCTTCACTACAATGAACTGTGACTTTATCGAAACTGAATATTTTTATAACACCCAACCTACGAGTGAGGGGGAGAAAGAGAGTAATGACACTCTAAGTTGGGTAACATGGACACCTAAGCCCCACAACATCCAAACTGAATCACCTAATCCTAGTCCCGAATCACCTAAATCACCTAATCTTAATCCCGAATCACCTAACCCTACTCCCGAATCATCCAATCCGAGTCCCGAATCACCTAATCCTAGTCCCGAATCACCAAACATTGAACCTAATGGAATTCCCTCAAATGATGAGGAAGATATTCCGACTAATGACACACCACTCAATAATGAATCCATTTCCGCTGAAACCACCGAAAGATATGTTTTACCACAACGAATAGATAGAGGTGTCCCACCTAAACGTTACTCTCCGGAAAAAGAAAATCAAAGATCAAGGTATCCTATTGCCAATATAGTACTAGGAAACCTATCAAGTGAAGCACAAAAATTCAACTCTGTCCTATACTCTGAAAAAATCCCAAACACGGTTGAACAAGCGTTAAATTCTGAAAAATGGAGGAAGGCGATGGAAGAAGAAATGGAAGCACTCAAGAAAAGTGATACATGGGAAAAATGTGTCATTCCTCAAGGCAAAAAACCAGTAGGGAATTGATGGGTGTTTACAATAAAATACAAACCAGATGGTATCATTGAAAGATACAAAGCTCGATTAGTTGCCAAGGGTTATACGCAAACATATGGAATAGATTACTCCGAGACTTTCTCTCCAGTTGCGAAGATTGATACCATCAGGGTTCTTTTCTCAGTTGCTGCAAATGAAGAATGGCCACTTTACCAATTTGATGTAAAGAATGCCTTTCTACATAGTGAATTAAAAGAAGAAGTCTATATGGAAGCTCCTCCAGGATTCTCCGGAAACTTCAAAAATGGGGAAGCTCGTTGACTTAAAAAATCTTTATATGGGCTAAAACAATCCCCACGGGCTTGGTTTGGGAGATTTACGTTATTTATGAAAAAATACGATTTTAAACAAAGTAACTCGGATCATACTCTCTTTTTTAAACGAAAAGGAAATCTGATTACATGTTTAATCATTTACGTTGATGACATGATAATAACAGGAAATGACAAAGAAGAAATTTCAAACTTAAAATTAAACTTATTTAAAGAATTCGAAATGAAAGACTTGGGCAGACTTAAATACTTTTTGGGAATTGAGGTTTTACGATCCCAACAGGGAATATTTATCTATCAAAAGAAGTATGTTCTCGATTTTCTTGCAGAAGCAGGTATGATTGATTGCAAACCAACCGATACACCAATGATTCCAAATCAGAAACTATATATGGAAGAAGAAGGTGATCTGGCTGATAAAGGGAAATACCAAAGAATAGTGGGAAAATTAATCTATCTTGCTCACACTCGACCTGATATAGCACATGCAGTTGGAGTTGTGAGTCAATTCACGCACCAACCACAGGTTCATCACATGGAGGCTGTAATGAGAATTCTCAGATATTTGAAGAAAACAGCAGACCATGGAGTTGTTTTTAAGAGGCATGGGCACCTGAAGACTAAAATATATACAGATGCAAGTTGGGGTGGAGAAAAAGGGGACAGAAAATCTACATCCGGATTCTTCACACTTGTCGGGGGTAACTTGGTTGCATGGAGAAGTAAGAAACAAAAGGTTGTTAGTCTTTCAAGTGCAGAATCCGAATTCAGAGGAATAGCAAAAGGGGTAGTGGAGGCCTTATGGATCAAAAAGCTACCGACAGAGATTGGTTTCTCACCACAAGAAGCTATTCAAATCCTGTGTGACAATGAAGCAGCAATCGCTATTTCGGAGAACCCTGTTCAACATGATCGAACTAAGCATGTTGAAATCGATCGACATTTTATCAGACAAAAATTAGATGACGAAATCATTTCTCTTCCATCAATCAGAACAGAAGATCAGCTAGCTGACATCCTCACCAAATCTGTCAATGGGAGACTCTTCAGCGAAGTACTTGGCAAGTTGAATATTGGAAACCCCACTATTCAACTTGAGGGGGAGTGTTAGAATGTAGCATCAAAAGTCAACAAGGTCAAATTACCTTTTTTAGGTAATTTGACTTTAGGATCAGAAGCTGCAAACTTCATCATCTCCCAAATTAGTAATTCACAAGAAGACATCTGCAGCTGGACCAACGGATACAAATCTGACCACAAAACAGCATCTTTTCCTTTTATACAAAAGTGGTTCCAAAAAGTGTTATGGAGCCTACTTAAAGTAGAAATAGCTGTTGTAGTTTAGGTGTTTATAAACACTCATAGCAGCATGTTAAAAAACCAATTCAATTGTATCAAATATTTTCAATCCAATACAAGATCAGTTTTTTAATTCAAAACAGTCGTGTTTAAAGTGGATTTTGAAAAAACGTTCGACAACTTGAGTTGGGATTTCTTGGGTCAAATGGGAGAAAGTCCTCTTTGCTTACGAAGGACGTGGACAATCTCGGGTCTCTTCAAAGTAAAATCTAGCTCTGATCGGCAAGTAGTGGTGGAGGTTTAAAACCAAATCTGCCGCTTTGTGGGTCAAGGTTATTTCGAGTCTTTATGGTCCATCTGGTGGTCTTCTAATGGGTGAAGTTGTGCGCCACAGCCCCCATTAGGGGGTATTTGGGCTAGTGTTATTCGTGTAGGTGCTGATTTAGACTCCATAGGCATTCCTTTTAGAAGCTCCTTTATCAAGGCAATTGAAGATGGATCGGAAACAAGCTTTTGGAGCGACCCATGGCTTTGCAACGAACAATTGCAGACCAAGTTCAGCAGGCTTTTCAAGCGCGAGTCATGTAAAGAAGCTTTGGTTCTAGACAGGATTGAGCATGCAGACAGCAGGTTTGGCAATGGAGTAGATCAGTTTCAGGTCAAACACCAGGTGACTTACAAGAGCTAAACAGCCTCCTATTTGCGTTTTTACTACCAGAATAAAAGATGGGTGGCGCTGGAATCTGGACAACAAAGGAATGTTCACACTTGAATAAGTCACTAGACTTCAAAATACTCTTGAGTAACAAATGTACACAATAAAGTTTATGAGACTGTTAATGCTACTGCAGGAACAACAGATTGACAGTACAACCACACAATTTTATAGAGCAGAAAGCCTTAGTATGCAAAAAGGGACAGTCAACTAATGATAAATCATACTTGCAATTTTTATCACATTTAGCAGCACTTGCACATTACTCCGTACATAAAACTTGAGAGGTTCAAGTTCAACGACTGGATCATAATACAATGTAAAAATTGATAAAATACTCCAGAAACATTTCAGTAACCAACTCTTGATTCCCTTAAAATTAGTTACTGATTTCATCACAGTTAAACAGCAGTACAGTTGTATAGCCATGGTGAAGGAAGTATTATAAATCATAAGGTAACTAAAATGACATTATAGAAATATTCTAACATCACTGTTATTAAGCGTCATGTCATTGTTTTAGTAAAATTATCTTGCAAGTGAGTTTGTCAATGAAAATAAATTACAGAAGATAGTAATTCAGAATGGAACTTCTAATGATCATTTAAACAAAACAATATCATCCATTCATTAGTTCCATAACCATCCCTAACACCAAAACAGAAACATAAGTAAACCCTAAATTCGCAGAAAGAAAATATGCTATATGCCAATATTACAATAATCTCTAAACTGGAATTACATCAGCTGCACCATTTTCCCTTAAAATTCCTGAGAAGCGGAACCAATTTCACCCTTATCTTTACCAACCTTCTTCGGTAACAAAGTAGAATGAATATTAGGCAAAACACCCCCATTTGCAATAGTCACAGATCCCAACAATTTACTCAACTCTTCATCATTCCTTACAGCTAACTGTATATGCCTTGGAATTATCCTTGTCTTCTTGTTATCTCTTGCTGCATTTCCGGCCAATTCCAATACCTAAAATCCAAAATCAACAAATAAATCAGTACTTCATACAAACCCTAACCCTAATTGAAACTGTAAAAACATACAATAAATTTCAATTTACCTCAGCGGCGAGGTACTCAAGAACGGCGGCGAGGCACACCGGAGTTCCGCCTCCGACGCGTTGGGCGTACTTTCCGGCCTTGAGAAACCTAGCGATTCTGCCGACGGGGAATTGAAGACCGGCCTTTGAAGATCTGGATACGGATTTGCTAGATTTAGGTTTCCCTCTGCCACCTTTCTTCGCTTCAGCATCTGATTTGCCAGCCATTGTTCTTTTGAAATGATTGATAAACCCTAATTTGAAGAATTTGCGTTCGTTAAGAAATGATGTTTTCTGTTTATGAATTGGTCTGTTTTGGATTTATAGGGAAAGGTATTTGAATTTGATTGGTGTGTGAGGTTCACTAGAATTGCCAGCGTGGAACGAAGATTTGATTTTTGTATTTTTGCGGGAATGTTTTATACTGTATTTCAAGGACGCGCCTCCGGTCCAAATACTTTTAATTGCATTTGATATACTCCGTAATAAAAAAGTAATGAGTGTACGGATGGCGCCCGCGGGTAACGGGCACGGGTTCTATATACCCGCGACCCGCCCGTCGGGTTTGTTTTTTTGCACGTTGAGACCCGTTACCCGCCCACGGGTAAAAACTTTTCGCTCATGCCCGTGACCCGCGGTTACCCGTGACCCGCGGGTAACCCGCGGGTAATAATAATATACAACTTTTTATTAGAAAATCCAAATAATTTTATTAATTATAAAATCATATGTACAAGCTATATGCATAATGACGTGAAAATTAATTTTTTTACTCGTATATAATATTATATTTTCAATGATTATTCAAATACTAGTAAAATAGCTTTTAAATTTAATAATTGTAAGTATTAATTCGTAGGTAAACTAAAAAAAAGTCTCATGTATTCACGGGTCGGGTTTTACCCGCGACGAGTAGTATATACCCGCGATCCGCCCGCGACCCGTCGGCGGGTATAAATTTTTACCCGTACCCGTGCCCGCGGGTAAGGTTTAATGATTTTACCCGCCCATCGCGGATCGGGTACCCGCGGGTTACGGGTTTTTTCTCGCCCATTGCCATCCCTAAATGAGTGTTTTCTATTAACGTTTTAAAAACTAATTTAGTTGCATTTGTATTGAATTGTATGTGTTTATGACCTTAGAGATGTGCCTATTTATAGGCATACGTAATAACTAAAATAAGGAAACTAGAATCTTTTGGACAACAATTCAAAATTCCAAACTATGCTTTGGGAACAAGTCAAACACAAAGTTGTATGTAAGCTTCATTTGCCTTAGAGAACGCGTATTTCTTCTGCTTAGAGAACAAGTCAAAAACTTTTTGGAAAATCGTGTGTACTTTTAACAATTCAGATTAACGCGGCGGATAGTTAAAATAATAATCTTTTATTATTTTATGAACAAAATTTTACAAGATTAAATAATCACATATTTAATAAAACATGCACACGATTAAACCTTCCCATCGATCCAGTTACACCACTAATAATTGTCAAAATATGTAATTCACAAAGTGAGTAAACGATATATCTTTCTTGAAAAAACTGATTGAAGGAGAGAAACCTACGATCAAAAATATGACCATCTCTTAGGATAGTCCACACTACACTTCAAACGACCATCAATGGATGCTAGTCCAAAACCAAGCAACTCTTATTACAATAATCTAATTATTATAATAAAATAAATAATACTCCGTAATACTTCTAGGTTTCGTTTTGAAAAAGACCAAACAAGCAAACATGATTTTTGCTTTTTATTCTTATGCATGAACAAAAGAACTTGTTCTATTATATGTGTTATTCGTTAGAATGTAATCCAATAACAAGAATGAGTATTTATGATATTTGTTTCTCTAAATTCTTTAATAAAACAAAAACTCACGTCCATTTCACCTTTTTCAAAAGGAAGTATTTGTGGTGCTAAATGAAACCACATTTTCATTACTATCTCCAGACAACAATCAATATAAATATAATATTATATGTTAAAAGTTGATGGAAAAGATTTGGAAGATCATTTCCATATTTACAAAGATACGGAGTATATATTTGATCAATAATTCATATCAAATATTTTTAACTTGTTTTGTTATTTGAACAATATATATACATCATATATATATATATATATATATATATATATATATATATATATATATATATATATATATATATTTCATTTGACGTCTAGATGTATATATGTGTGACCCCGAAGGCTCAAATGAATTTAGCCATATAGTTGTATGTTGTACCTTGCACATTAATCCTACAGACTCCCACTTGTGCATTGTACAACACCAAGTAACTATACAAACAATGGTAAGCGTCTAGCAACACGTCATTGTCCCCAAATTCATATGAGGGTAGTTTCTCGAAACTGTTTATGGTAAGTTTTAAATGTCATTCGTCCTTTTGTTTCAGATACTTTAGTTAAATTTGAGATATTGATCATCGGTCAATCTCATTTGTTTAACAATTTTGTTTCTCGATCTTAGAACTGAATTAGATCACCAAATTAATTAAGTATCATCTTAATTACATCTGGGTGTGGTCACACAAATATCTTATTAATTCATCGAGGAGCTCAAAAAGTATCTAACTCCAAACATTTTAGAGGAACAAATCCTATATTGCATACACGTGTCTATCACGAGCTTTACATTATACCCAATAATGGCCTTTATAACAGCCTTATTCAGGACAGCGTTTAACCATATCAAAATACAATGTTACACTCATCAAGACGGGCGTGCATCTCAAGTCTAAGGACACAAAAACATAATCACTAAAAGATTTACTACTGACTACGATCCATGTAGTAACATCTCATGGTTGGGTCATTCCAATATTCATCATCAATGAATACATATGAATTTTGGTCTCAACAAGTTAACTATTCATCATCAATATAAAACTGCTTAATGTTCCAAAAATATCCAAATATTAAATTACAAATGAAAAAGATTAGCAGCATAACGAAGTCCAATACTACTAGCATGATCATCATGCTTGTTGTGCATCATGGGCTTCGTGAACGGGTCAGCCACATTATCATTTGTATGAACCTTTAAGAATACTAATATCATTCCTCTTAATGACTTAATGAATGTAGTCAAACTTTTAAAGAATGTGTCAGATACTTTTATGTACATGTGATTCTTTCAAAAGTATATTAATACTCGAACTATCACAGCACATATTATAGAAGATTAAATGTTGTGTACTACTCTGAGTATAACAACTAACTTCCTTATCCAGATAGCTTTCTGAGCAGCTTCTCAGTCAACAATGTATTCTGCTTTTGTTGTAGATTGTTCAATAGTGCTCTGCCTAGAGCTCTTCCAATCAACTGTCTTGCCCATCATGACAAAGAAACAACGTGACTGGATCGAGAATCATCTTGATCAGTTTGAAAACTATAATCAGTATAAAACTTAATACTTAACTCTTCTTCCAAACCACCGTAAATCAAGAACATATCATTAGTACTCTGCAAATACTAAAGAATATTCTTAACAACAATCCAATGTACTTCACCTGGATTATGTTGACAATGACTAGTCAAACTTAAAACTAACGAAACATCGAGTATAGTACATATCATGGCATACATAATGGATCATATAGCCGAAGCATATGTGATACATTTCATTTGTCTCATCTCATCTGCTGTGATATGACTTTTGAGACTTTCTCAAGGTTATGCCCTTTTGCATTGGCAAAGCTCCATGCTTGGAGTTTTGCCTGCTAAATCTCTGCAATATAATGTATGTACTTTGATTCAAACCATTAAGCCAATTGGATCTATTGTATAGATCCTCATTCCAATAATATAAGTAGCTTCATCAAGATCTTTCATGGCAAAACAATTTTCAAGCCAAGATTTGACATCTTGCAAAGTTGGAATGTCATTTCCAATAAGTAGTATGTCATCAACATACAAGATCAAGAAGATAACTTTGCTCCCACTAGCTCTAATGTAAACTCAGGGCTTATCTTGGTTTTGAGAAAAATTAAACACTTTGATTTTCTCATTAAACTTAAGATTCTAGCTCCTGGATGCTTGCTTTAATCCATAAATGGATTTTTAGAAGCTTGCATACTTTATTAGGATGCTTAGGATTCATAAACCCTTTTGGCTGAACCATATATACGTCCTCGCTTAAGTCGCCATTTAGGAAAGCGGTTTTGACATCCATTAGCCATATTTTATTATCATGAAAAGTAACCATGGCAATAAGTATCCTAATTGTTTTAAGGCTCGCGACTGGTGAAAAACTTTCATCATAACCTTTTGTCACCAATCGAGCTTTAAAAGTGTTTACATTACCGTCCATATCAGTCTTCCTTTGAAGACCCATTTTTTTTACCTCATTGTCTTACAATTGGGTAGAAGATCAATCAAACCTCATACTTTATTATCCTTCATGGACTGCATATTTGTATTCATAAAATCTAGTCATTTTTAGATTCAGGATCTGATATGGCCTCACGCAGCTAGAGGGTTCATCATAATCCCTTAGTTGAGGTTTATCTAAATTAATCAGATAATTAAACCTCATAAGCCGATGAGTTCTACTAGATCTATAAAGTGCAGGTGTAACACGTTCTGTCTCACTAACAGTGCGCTCAGTTTCAACGTGTGGATTGCTAGTGCTTACTGAATGTATGTTACTTTAAAGTACTGAATTTCTTCATGATCTACTTTACTCCCACTGACTTCTTGTAAGAGAAGATCTTTTTCCAGGAATTCAGCAGACCGAGCAGAAAACACGTTGTCTTCAGCTTGGTAGTAAAAGTAGTAACCCATTGTTTCCTTTATGTATCGTACAAAGTAACATTAGATAGTTTTGGGTTCTAATTTGTTTGAAGTGTCATGCTTCACGTACGCTTTACAACCCCAGACTTTCAGATAAGACAACTTGGGATTCTTCCCATGCCATAACTCATATGGTGTCTTTTCTACCTTCATAGTTGGAATCACATTGAGTATGCCTGCAACAGACTCTCATGCATATCCCTAAAAGATGGTAGTAGAGAAATCAGACTCATCATAAATCAAACTATATCAAGTAAAGTTTGATTCCTCTTACTCAGACACACCATCATGTTATGGTGTGTAAGGTAGAGTGAACTATGAGACAATCTCACAATTCTTTAGGTGGTCCAAAAAACTCTTGACTCATAAACTTACTTACTCCATCGGAGCGAAGTGCTTTAATGGTCTTTCCAAGCTGATTATCTACTTTATTTTGGAATACTTTTGAATGTTAAAATAGCTTTATGTTTATGTTTCAGCAAGTGAACATAATCATAGCTACTGTACTCATCATGATGATGTAATGAAGTAAAATTAACTAAATCTATACATTGTTCTTAAAGGGCTACATACAACAGTATGTATTAGTCCTAAAAGATCTTTAGCTCTTTTACCTAAATCGGAGAAAGAAGCATTTGTCATCTTTTCACATAAACATGACTCGCATACATCAAATGACTCAGAGTCAATTGATTCCAAAAGTCCATTAGATTGGAGTTTTGAAATGCATTGTTTATTTATATGACCAATATGACAATGTTATAGATAGGTCTTATTCAAGTCTTGCTTGAAGACTTTGGCAATGTAGGTATAAACAGAATTCTCATTTGAAATTACACTATGCATATGAATTTCAAAAATACCATCACGTGGATAGGTATTAAGATAAATATATTATCCTTAGAAACTGAAATACCTAAGTGTGTAAATGCAAGTTTAAAAACTAGCATCTTTCAAACTATGTCGCTCGCATTATTGAGAGCATAATGCTATTGTTCCAACAAAACAATAAGACCACTTAGAAAAGTAAGTTCAGAGGTACCAATAGCTTTAACAAAAGCTTGATCCCCCTTACCTACTTGCAAATCCAGTGTGTCTTTCTTCAGTCTATTACTTCTTCTCATTCCCTTCATATTGTTACAGGTGTGAAGGCCACAACCAGTTAACAAAGATCCGGGATTCACTAGAAGAAGTATATAACTGTATATGGAATATACCTGATTTGCTAGTCTCACAAGCGTTGCCTTTTCTCAGCTCAGATTGGAAGATAGGACAACTTCCTTCTCCAATTGCCAACCTTTCCACAATGGAAACATTCGGCATCTTTTGTTGGGCTTTCCATCTTGGAAGGTGGAATATTTTAGCAAATGATTTGTCATTTTCCTTCCACAAAGTATTCGGCTTATTCTTTTTCACCCTTCAATCCTATTTCTTCCTGATCATCGAACAACATTCGATAATCATTTTGCTGAGCAACAGCAAGTGCCACAACAGGAAGAAAGGATATGGGTTCTAAACTTTATTTGTAACATCCTCTATCGGGCCTAGTTGTAAGATTACTATTTTGCCCTTAAGTTTTTATTGCGTTATTATATGCTTTTATTTCTATTTAATATTTATTATTATTTAATGATGTGGTTAGGACCAGTTTGTGACAAGGGTCACAGAACAGGTTTGTTTATTTAATTTGGATTTCGTTTGGGTCTCCAAATGATGTACGAAAGATATCAGATAACTGATAAATACCCGTGTGTCACACAGTGTGGGAATTATCCACAATTAAGTGACTAGTCTGTGTTCTTTCTTTCCATTTCTAGACCCTTCTTCCCAAACACTCCCGTACCTTCACTTCCATTACCTACCAAACCCTAATCCTTGATTCTTGTTTTAGAGCTCAAATTGTTCATATCTATGTGTTCCTTGTGATTCACTGATTCTTTTAAGGTAAGAATCACAAGCTTCCATGCTTTAATCTTTGAGAAATTTAAGGTTTTGTGTTAGTTTTCATAAATGTGTAAATTTGTGTCAAAACAAGTGGTTTAAGTGTTGTTATGGTCAAATTGTTGTGGGTTTTGAGTCTAGAACAGGTAGTGAACAAGTTGTTGTCGATTTTGGTGTTTAAAACGAGCTCTAGATCGAGATTTGAGGATTTCATCGTGAAGTCCGTAGCCTGTGTTCAGTTTCTGATGAAGATGAACACACTCGGTCGACTGTCAGTCGACAGTCGACCGACTGAGGTAGTGGACCGACCGATTGACAGACAACCGACCGACTGTCGAGTGAACCGACCGACTGAGTTTGACTTTCGGCCGATTGTGTAAATACCAAATAAGTCAACCGACTGGGAAGGTCATGAAAGGACCTGTCCTAATCCATCCGGACGAAGTCACCAACATCTGGTTCCATTGCGATGATCGACTCCAAATAATATCCTTTAAATGAGTAAATGCACAGCGGATGATTTCTTTCATACCTGAGAATAAACATGCTTTAAAGTGTCAACCAAAAGGTTGGTGAGTTCATTAGTTTAACATAAATAATCATTTCATAATTCTAATAGACCACAAGGTTTAAATTTCCATTTCTCATAAACATACGTCCCATACATAGAGACAAAAATATCATTCATATGGATTGAACACCTGGTAACCGACATTCACAATATACATATTAGAATATTCCCATCATTCCGGGATCCTCCTTCGGACATGATATAAATTTTGAAGTACTAAAGCATCCGGTACTTTGGATGGGGCTTGTTGGGCCCGATAGATCTATCTTTAGAGTTCGCGTCAATTAGGGTTTCTGTTCCCTAATTCTTAGATTACCAGACTATATAGGGTGATATTCGATTTGATAATCCAACCATAGAATATAGTTTCGATCACTTGTGTCTATTTCGTAAAGCATTTATAAAAGCAGCGCATGTATTCTCAGTCCCAAAAATATATATTGCAAAAGTATTTAAAAAGGGAATAATGAAACTCACGCATATAAATATTGTAAAAACAGTTAATAAAGCATTTGCATGTATTCTCAGCCCAAAAATGTAATGAGTAAAAAGGGAGCAAATGAACTCACGCATGTAAATATGGTAAAACAGTTAATAAAGCATTTGCATGTATTCTCAGCCCAAAAATGTAAAGAGAGAAAAAGGTAAATGAAACTCACTATACTGTATTTTGTAGTAAAAATACATATGACAGCACTGAACAAGTGCAAGGTTGGCCTCGGATTCACGAACCTCATAGAAGTAGTCCTTAAAAAATACCCAAGTCCGAGTTTGAACCCGCGACGTCCCGCTAACCCGAAAACATCCATAACCATTCCTCCATTCTTGTTTTTCTATTGTATAATCATACTTAACTTTATTTAACCCATAATATTCTGTTTTCTCTATGTCTTCTCCTTCTTTTTCTAAAAAGAATGTCACAGCCCGGAATCGAACCCGAGATCTCTCACTTAACAAAGATCCCTAAACCATCGCTCTAACTATTTCTTCTTGTAACATCTCGCGCTTTTAATTATATAACTTATACTAACTATTATCATCTTTCTCATAAACTCATTATCATTATCAACGTTCTTCATCACCATTTTCCTATTATTAACATCACCCTAATCCTATAGTGTCCATTATAATTTGGCCCAATCAAGAAGAAATCACAGCCCATCTTGAAATTAATCACGGTCCATTTACATAAATCATACGGCCCAAATATAAAATATAAACCCATGGTATAGCAGCAGCCCAACTACACAATTAAGATTTTGGTTTGTAAATATAACTGAAAATGGGATTTGATCTTGCAAGTGGTGTAATAAGTCTTGGCCCTACAACAACTAAAAGGGATAACAAATAATAAATAAATTCCATGTAAGTTATTGTTGTCGGCCATATGAAGAGCAAGAACACGCTAGAAAACTGTTTTCCTTTCATTCGTCCACCTCGTTCATCCTAACAGCACCCCCCATACTCTTTCTTTGCATTCAATAGAAATATAATAACAACGAAACTGCATTAGGTTACAGCTGTATGTAGTGGTTCTCGTTCAATGGTGGCGGTTTGTTTTGGGGTGGGTTACGAACAACAGAAGCAGAATAAAAGACTGCAGTGGCCTGCAGCAGATTTGATGTTGGGTGGCGTGTGGGTTTCATGAGTAAGAAAAACAGGAAACAGTAAGTATGGTATTGAGTATGTGGGTGTTGGTCGTGGTTGTGATGTTTTGGTGTTCGGTTATTAAACAGTGAGCAGAAAAAATACTAGCGATAAGATGATGGTCTTTGTGGTGTTTGAATTAGAGTGTTGAAAGGTGATGGTGGTCATGGTTCGAATATATACATAGGAATAGCAGTAGCATAAACCCGTAGGTTGTGATCGATGATAGATTGATGGAGGTGGTGAGGGTGGAGATAGTTCACGGTGGTTATTTTTAATAAGGTGGCGGTTGTAATAACATAAAAGACTGAATTTGAGGTACTCATAATTATTTGTTATAAATAAGTAATACATGAAGTGAAAGTTTTAGAAACAAAAAATGTTAACTAAGTTAAATAAATAAAATAAAAGAGAGTGAAATATCACCATGTGTAGGCTAAAGAATTTAGGCGAGTTTCTGTCGTCGCACATGTATCCCACCCAGAATTAATTACAATGTGTAATGTGTAATTTGCAAATTAATAGATGTAATTTGGTGTTAGTGATGTCAGATACTTTATAAAGAATAAAATAAAATTTAATCCAAAACTGATGTTGTCAAATGGTGAGATTGAGGGTGGTTTTTGAGAGTATCAATATCTATCAACTTCCATATATTTATATGACTTTGTTAGTTGATAGTGGGAGACAAAAAAAACAGTATTCTATGTCATAATAATCTATAATAATGAAAAGGAATAAAACGTGATTAAACTTCATCATATAGATATTTATCTACCGACAGTTCTTCCTGGACCGTGTATCGTGCACTATTTGAAATCAGGGGCGGATAAAAGTACTTTAGAAAAATCCCAAACTTTTAAATTAAGTATCTTTATTTATTTAGGTCATTATGGTATAAAATTCGATCATTAAGTTATTAAATAAAAATTACATCAACTGTCCCTCTCAATTCTGGGTAAAATATAAAAAGTGTTAAAACTTAACAAATAGTTCCTAAATACATTTTTAATAAGCCTAAAATTTATAGAATTCATTTTCGTATCACCGTTTATTACATAAGTTTGATTTTAACTTGCCTATTATCAATCGAAACATCAAACAAGTAATACAATCATTTAATATTTATTTTTAATATACTTTATTTATATATAGAGATATATTTTAAATAATAATTATTATGATATCTTATTTTTATTTTATTTTACATAATTTTTAATAACAACAACATATAATACTTCAAATTATATTTTGAATTATTATTTATATATACATACACACATATCTATTTATAATTAATTGTTCGTGAATCGTCGAGAGCAGTCGAAGGTCAATTGAATATATGAACATTGTTTCAAAATTTTCTAGACTCAACATTACATACTTTGCTTATCGTATCGAAATCATATAGAGATCAAGTTTAAATTTGGTCGGAAATTCCCGGGGCATCACAGTACCTACCCGTTAAAGAAATTTCATCCCGAAATTTGAGTGAGGTGGTCATGGTTAACAATAAAAATATTTTCATGACGAATATGAGTTGATAAATAGAGTTTTATTATCATTGAATAATATGGATAAAATGATTCGATTAATCGAAGCGTATGAATGAAGTTATCACAAAAGATCGAGATGAAGAAATGGAGATTTTCCATAACTTTTGACGTTGTCGCGATTGAATTCCGGAATTTAAGGGATTTATAGAAAATCTTCAAAATCGAAAGGATTTGATTCTTCGGTGAGTAAGAAAATAAAGATCTCTATAATTAAATATAGTGATCTGCCTCGATTACTCTGTCTGATATTTCTATTATAAATTAAGCTCTTCCGTTCCATTATTCTCACCATTTTTATACTTTTTTTTTTTTTTTTTTAGTTCATACATCCAAAAGATTGGGAAAATACTTAATCCAGTTCTAATCCTTGATATTTTCCTAATTATCATTTCTATCATCCTTCTTTTCAATCTTCCACCAGAAGAATCTGTTTACTTCTACTATTACCTTGGGGTGATACTATTCTTAATTATACCATGTTTTTATATTGCTATTCGTATTAATATTCACGGTTTGTAATCTTCGTGTTGTTATTGGGCTTTATATTTTCTCTTATATTTCGAAAGCCCTGCTTCCGTTTTCTATAATAATTGTCATCCACAGTTAATGCTCTCTCCTATTTTGCTGCGATTTATACTCCAATTTTCTATTTCTTTTGGAGCTTTGTCCCTCCGTTTCTTCTTTTTACGATTGGACATCTCTGATAATGGTCCAGAATTCGTAGATATGGAGTTTCGAATGAATTTAATGTTCTAAACAAGAAAGAACGTTATAGCACGATTTGATTTGTCAAATTACCAGAATCACTGAGAATAGAACTATCAAGAATATATTTTCTTAATATGTTTAGAAGTTAATCAGAATGAAAGAGTTATGTAACATGACACAAGATGACGTTATAATCTGTGAATCATCATGTTCCATTTAGAAACTCAGCATGACTTACTGTAATATAATCACGTTGATCAAGTGTCATTATATTATACTAACTCATGCATCAGTTCCCAACACTACTTCAAAAACATTCATATTTTAAGCTCTAAAGTTTACAGAATATAGAAACTAACAGTTTCTATATGATGTAACACTGATAGCACGAAGAGATTATTGATTTCAGATAAGAATAGTTATGAAAATATCTTCAGAAATATGGAGGATATTTGTAATGAAATATACGATAATATCTTTGAATATTTAAGATCAGAGGATGATGGAAACTATTGTCCGCAAGGGTTTAGAGTAAGGAGCAAGATATTCACTAAAGACTTTAGCAGACATTGAATCATTTGGATTCTTTGAAGTCAAACTTATTCTGTGTGATTTGTCCACGGCTTTCTTCCTAGTTTCGCATAATCTGCTTTTTGGTACTAAATTTTCTATTGAATGTTTCCAATATAATGATACACAGGAAGCACGAGGAGGTATATAATTTCGGACGAGAATAGTTATGAAAATATCCTCAGAAATATCGAAGATATTGATGATGATATTTTGGAATTTCTAAGTTCGATGGTTGATGGAGAAAGATTTTCCGCAAGATTTTTAACATGACTTCAGAGTAAGATATTCTCTAAAGATTTCAACGGATCCAAAATTACCTGAATCCTTTGAATATAGGGTTTGGTCCTTGTATTTGTCCTTGGTCTCCTTCATGGTTAGCTCAATCCGTTTTTTTTTTTTTTTTTTTCAGTTCCAACTTTTCTGAGCTTTTCCAATATACTATTCTTTATCATCAAACTTCCGAAGATAAAGGTCATTTACGGTTGTCTACAGTTTCTACTGCTTCATTCAGCTTTTTCAAAGTTCAATGCATTGATTTGTAGACTGAGTGCTGTTCAGAATTTCAGAATGGAAGACCATAATTCTAAGAGGTAAATGTTATACATATAACTGTTGTTGTAGATATGCTGTGAGTTTTCAAAGTACTGATTTCTGATTCCCGGTAATTGGTATGGCAGTTCTCGTTACACGATGCGGATAAGTATATGATAGGGTTTCAATGAATAAATATAATGATTTATCGAAGAGATTTAAACCAAGAAGCAACGAGGTTGTTGGTACGTCTGTTGGTAATATGGTAGAATATGAAAGGTTCCACGGTAACAATAAAAGAGCACGCATATATATCAAGGTTATAATAAGGTTGTTTCAAACGAAAAGTCGAAGTTGACTTGCTGGAGCTGTGACAAAATTGACTACTTTGAAAAGGGATTGCAACATTATTTTCGGTAATAACAATGTCAAAGGAGTTAGTACAGATATGTGTCAAACATTTGTTCAGGTTCCGAGAGTTTTTCAGGTGCATAACTATTAGGCATTAATCTTTTCTTCCGTAAATGAAGTGCGGTTGGTTCATCCTCTCGATTGAGGTGTTTTCAAGGATCATGAAAGGTTTGAATGCAGATTGTAATCCTCAAGATAAAAATGAGGTTTAAGATGAAATCAAGTGGCAAACTTGAAGAATGGTTTAGTTTCTTATGTTTTAATCAATATTTTAATTCATTTAATTGTCCAATGTTGGTAGTCCACAGTTGATAGTCCACATTGACAGTCCAATAATTCATATACAGTTTAATATATAATATTCGAATTAATTAATACGTGTCGTGACCCGTATATGTCTCAGACTCGATCACAACTCAAAGTATATATATTATTATAGAATCAACCTCAACCCTGTATAGCTAACTCCCGCATTACTGCATATAGAGTGTCTATGGTTATTCCAAATAATATATATAGATGGGTCGATATGATATGTCAAAACCTTGTATACGTGTCCCGATATTTAAAGTGCGTAAAAATAAATAACAGAAATTAATTGACGATAAATAAGGTGCGTAAAGTAAATAACAGAAATTAAATGACGATAAATAAAATTGCGAGAATGTAAATTGTGATAATTAAATTGCGATAATTAAAGTGTAATCAGTTAGCTGGGAACAATTAGTTAGGAACAGTTAGCGTGGATTCTTAACAAAATTTCTCATAGTTAATTTGTTTGTTTCTAACAAATTTTATTTTTGTCAAATGTTTTCTTCATTATGCCACTTGTTGGATTCTGATAAATCAAAATCCGAATATGAAATTGAATGAAAATGGTTATTCTGTGATGAACGGATTCGTATAGCTGTGGTTGCAAGTAGGATAGTAAATGACTGTTGAATCCTCTTTGAAGAATGTACAGTGTAACTTATTAACGTGAAATTTAAATATTACTCGGGTATTACCTACCCGTTAAAATATTTTCACAATTAACACTTTGTACGAAAGAATTTTTAATTACAATCTTTATGAAAACATATATACATATATATTTTCTTCAGAAGTAATCATGGATTCATTGAGTTAATATGATATTAAACTCATTTGGTTTACAGTTAGACTAGAATACATAATCTCTAAAACATTAGAGATTACATATTCGCCATGTTGAACGAAGATAAATGATGCAGGACGTCATGTAGAACGATGATTATGCTCGGGGTACCGATTGTGATGTTGAGATGTGTGTTGTTGTGGTTTGTGTTGTTGCTGGTGGTACAGTTGATGTAGTTGATGTTGCTGAAGCTGGTACATTTTGCACCATATTTTCCAAGGCTACAACTCGGGCGCGAAACTCATTGACTTTACTACTCCGGGATGTTTGTCGGTATGAACGAGCGAATGAATAAGGTTTTGAATATGACTTGTGATATAGTCGTGGTGAGGTACTCTGAAAATGAGAGAGAAAATGGTGTTACCAACAGGTTCGCCGGTAAGTGCTTCAGGTTCTTCACCAAGAGTGCAGGTTGGTGAGTGGAAAGGATCGCCCTCTTCTCGTCTCCATTGATTTAGTCGACTACGAAACCATCAGATGAATTGGGAATGGCTGATTGATTGATTCATTCTGGTGACATCGCTTTCGGAGCTTAGGTGAATATCCATGTCGGAATAGCTGTCGGAATAACTATCGGAATAGCTATCGAAATCTGAGGGACTCGAACTGGTTGAGGGATTTATCTCGTACGATCAGATGAAGGATTTTCGATAAGAAATAGGTTATAGGATGTAGATTGGTACTCTACAATACATAATTTACATATGCATATATAATACTAAAATCCCATAAGTTACGGAGGAATCTACGAAAGTTGTCAGGCAAAGTTACAGTAACAGATACGCTAAGATATAAAGTAGCAGATACGCTAAGATATGAATTTTTGTCTTTACACTATTCATGTAGTCAATGCAGTAAAACGTATCTAGACTAAGAATGATAAGCAGGTAATTTCCTAAGGATGATAAGCAGATGATTTCCGACTAGAAAATGATAAGCAAAACTTTTGACGTGCAGACACGGTCGAAGTCCAGACTTACTAATGCATCCTAACAACTATCAGTTAGACATTCTAATGCAAGACCTGGTTCACTAAGACCACCGCTCTGATACCAACTGAAAGGACCCGTCCTAATCCATCCGGACGAAGTCACCAACATCTGGTTCCATTGCGATGATCGACTCCAAATAATATCCTTTAAATAAGTAAATGCACAGCGGAAGATTTCTTTCATACCTGAGAATAAACATGCTTTAAAGTGTCAACCAAAAGGTTGGTGAGTTCATTAGTTTAACATAAATAATCATTTCATAATTTTAATAGACCACAAGGTTTAAATTTCCATTTCTCATAAACATACGTCCCATACATAGAGACAAAAATATCATTCATATGGATTGAACACCTGGTAACCGACATTCACAATATATATAATAGAATATTCCCATCATTCCGGGATCCTCCTTCGGAAATGATATAAATTTCGAAGTACTAAAGCATCCGGTACTTTGGATGGGGCTTGTTGGGCCCGATAGATCTATCTTTAGAGTTCGCGTCAATTAGGTTTTCTGTTCCCTAATTCTTAGATTACCAGACTATATAGGGTGATATTCGATTTGATAATCCAACCATAGAATGTAGTTTCGATCACTTGTGTCTATTTCGTAAAGCATTTATAAAAGCAGCGCATGTATTCTCAGTCCCAAAAATATATATTGCAAAAGTATTTAAAAAGGGAATAATGAAACTCACGCATATAAATATTGTAAAAACAGTTAATAAAGCATTTGCATGTATTCTCAGCCCAAAAATGTAATGAGTAAAAAGGGAGCAAATGAACTCACGCATGTAAATATGGTAAAACAGTTAATAAAGCATTTGCATGTATTCTCAGCCCAAAAATGTAAAGAGAGAAAAAGGTAAATGAAACTCACTATACTGTATTTTGTAGTAAAAATACATATGACGGCACTGAAAAAGTGCAAGGTTGGCCTCGGATTCACGAACCTCATAGAAGTAGTCCTTAAAAAATACCCAAGTCCGGGTTTGAACCCGCGACGTCCCGCTAACCCGAAAACATCCATAACCATTCCTCCATTCTTGTTTTTCTATTGTATAATCATACTTAACTTTATTTAACCCATAATATTCTGTTTTCTCTATGTCTTCTCCTTCTTTTTCTAAAAAGAATGTCACAGCCCGGAATCGAACCCGAGATCTCTCACTTAACAAAGATCCCTAAACCATCGCTCTAACTATTTCTTCTTGTAACATCTCGCGCTTTTAATTATATAACTTATACTAACTATTATCATCTTTCTCATAAACTCATTATCATTATCAACGTTCTTCATCACCATTTTCCTATTATTAACATCACCCTAATCCTATAGTGTCCATTATAATTCGGCCCAATCAAGAAGAAATCACAGCCCATCTTGAAATTAATCACGGTCCATTTACATAAATCATACGGCCCAAATATAAAATATAAACCCACGGTATAGCAGCAGCCCAACTACACAATTAAGATTTTGGTTTGTAAATATAACTGAAAATGGGATTTGATCTTGCAAGTGGTATAATAAGTCTTGGCCCTACAACAACTAAAAGGGATAACAAATAATAAATAAATTCCATGTAAGTTATTGTTGTCGGCCAAATGAAGAGCAAGAACACGCTAGAAAACTGTTTTCCTTTCATTCGTCCACCTCGTTCATCCTAACAGCACCCCCCATACTCTTTCTTTGCATTCAATAGAAATATAATAACAACGAAACTGCATTAGGTTACAGCTGTATGTGGTGGTTCTCGTTCAATGGTGGCGGTTTGTTTTAGGGTGGGTTACGAACAACAGAAGCAGAATAAAAGACTGCAGTGGCCTGCAGCAGATTTGATGTTGGGTGGCGTGTGGGTTTCATGAGTAAGAAAAACAGGAAACAGTAAGCATGGTATTGAGTATGTGGGTGTTGGTCGTGGTTGTGATGTTTTGGTGTTCGGTTATTAAACAGTGAGCAGAAAAAATACTAGCGATAAGATGATGGTCTTTGTGGTGTTTGAATTAGAGTGTTGAAAGGTGATGGTGGTCATGGTTCGAATATATACACAGGAATAGCAGTAGCATAAACCCGTAGGTTGTGATCGATGATAGATTGATGGAGGTGGTGAGGGTGGAGATAGTTCACGGTGGTTATTTTTAATAAGGTGGCGGTTGTAATAACATAAAAGACTGAATTTGAGGTACTCATAATTATTTGTTATAAATAAGTAATACATGAAGTGAAAGTTTTAGAAACAAAAAATGTTAACTAAGTTAAATAAATAAAATAAAAGAGAGTGAAATATCACCATGTGTAGGCTAAAGAATTTAGGCGAGTTTCTGTCGTCGCACATGTATCCCACCCAGAATTAATTACAATGTGTAATGTGTAATTTGCAAATTAATAGATGTAATTTGGTGTTAGTGATGTCGGATACTTTATAAAGAATAAAATAAAATTTAATCCAAAACTGATGTTGTCAAATGGTGAGATTGAGGGTGGTTTTTGAGAGTATCAATATCTATCAACTTCCATATATTTATATGACTTTGTTAGTTGATAGTGGGAGACAAAAAAAACAGTATTCTATGTCATAATAATCTATAATAATGAAAAGGAATAAAACGTGATTAAACTTCATCATATAGATATTTATCTACCGACAGTTCTTCCTGGACCGTGTATCGTGCACTATTTGAAATCAGGGGCGGATAAAAGTACTTTAGAAAAATCCCAAACTTTTAAATTAAGTATCTTTATTTATTTAGGTCATTATGGTATAAAATTCGATCATTAAGTTATTAAATAAAAATTACATCAACTGTCCCTCTCAATTCTGGGTAAAATATAAAAAGTGTTAAAACTTAACAAATAGTTCCTAAATACATTTTTAATAAGCCTAAAATTTATAGAATTCATTTTCGTATCACCGTTTATTACATAAGTTTGATTTTAACTTGCCTATTATCAATCGAAACATCAAACAAGTAATACAATCATTTAATATTTATTTTTAATATACTTTATTTATATATAGAGATATATTTTAAATAATAATTATTATGATATCTTATTTTTATTTTATTTTACATAATTTTTAATAACAACAGCATATAATACTTCAAATTATATTTTGAATTATTATTTATATATACATACACACATATCTATTTACAATTAATTGTTCGTGAATCGTCGAGAGCAGTCGAAGGTCAATTGAATATATGAACATTGTTTCAAAATTTTCTAGACTCAACATTACATACTTTGCTTATCGTATCGAAATCATATAGAGATCAAGTTTAAATTTGGTCGGAAATTCCCGGGGCATCACAGGTCAGTCGACCGATTGTATAGACAGTCGACCGACTGTAAGAGTCAGTCGACCGACTGAGTGTCCAGGGCAAAATATTTTACCTAAGTGTTGATTTTTTTTAGCCGTTATGCTGCCCGTTTGTATTTTGATGTTTATGATGTAAATTTTGAAGTGTTAAGCAAAAAATTTTAGCGGATACTTTTTCTGACAAAAATTTCAGTATTGTGCTGTTTTGTGCTATCGGATAGAAACTAACTTGTGTATATGTTTTTCTCAGGAGAAAAGGAGAAAGAGAAGGTTCAGTGATTAGATAGCTGAATACCTTCTCGTTTGCTGGTAGTTGGTGAGTGGGACTAACTGGAGAATATAGTATATAGAAGCATGTTATATTATGATTGTCATGCTTGTTAGATATACTTATTGTTGTGGTTAGTTAGTTCTTGTGATGACTGCATGTTCATTGATGCTTGTCTGCCGGAGCCCGGTGCGTCCCTATTGTGTGGTAGCCTCGGTAGGAGAGATCAACCTGCGGGTTGGGTTCCTCTGTGGTAGCCTAGACAGCCGTGGTGTATATATATGTGAATGACACGTCCGTCGCGTGTGGATTATGTATATACACACGGTGGTGGAGGAACTTCTGGTAAGCCCCAGTCTGATCAGCTGGTGGTTAATGGTTTGGCCGAGCCGCCAGAGTCTCTGTAGACGGTACTTGGGTGATGTTTGTGTGTTAGACTATTGTGACATGATTAGTATAACACTTATGTATGCTATGGCCTGTAGTTAGTCGTACTCACTTAGCTTCATGCTAATTCCCCTCCATCTCCTCCCTGCAGGTTGTTAGCTTTTGTAGATAGTGCTTTTGGGAGAAGACGGGCATGATGATGTTATGTTTGACAGGGTTAACTCTGATGTGGTCTTTTAGAATATGAACCGTGTGCTTTTGATAACAGAATGTATTTACGTCCTTTGCTGTTAATATGTAAATTGTTTTAATGACACGTGACATCGGTTTGTACAAATGTCGATATTGTATTTAATTAATATTATGCTTCCGCCACGTATTTATATAAAAAAAAGTGGTGTCACAAGTTGGTATCAGAGCTGAGTTTGGCAGCATGTGCATTGTGAACTACATGTCATGTTCCCAAACTTAGAAGAGTCATGTCAAACATAACATGTTGGGGATGGGTTAAGTGAGTATTAGGACATGATATGTGTTAGTTGTTAGTACTAACAGAATTTATACTAAGCTTTGGTCTGAGTGTTGTGGTAGTGCAGTAATGGCAGATAATGAAGCGACCGCTACTGGCCCTACTGTCCCTGGAACTAGTACTTTTAGAGCCCCTGACGAAGATGGACATGTATCTTCAGAAGAAGAAACTTCTCAAGAAGTAATAGAACTTCAAATTCGGTTATTAGAAGCTCAAGAGAGAATCAAAGAATTAGAACAAGAACGGGCGCAATGGAACCCTAATACCACTGCGTTGAACACAACCTTTCCTCCTAACTTTTATACTCAAGCTGGTGGCAATTCTCAGTCACAGTTTCCTCAAACCACCTATCAAAACCTCGCAATGCCATTTCCGTTTAACCAGACTTTTCCTAATCAAATGATGTACCCATTTCAAGTCCCTGAGACAAGAAGGAAGTGTACCTATAAACTGTTTATGGACTGCGAACCTCCTGAGTACAGTGGTCACACAAACCCTACAATGACCCTTAATTGGCTAAGAGAGCGTTGGAATCATGTTTTTGTGAGCCTGAATCTATGGTACTGTTTGCTAGTAGGCTTCTCAAAGGTGAAGCAATGGAGTGGTAGGATTCTATTACTGCATATTTACCTAAAGAACAGATCAGTCAGATAACTTGGGAACAATTTGCTGCTAAAGTTCGTGAGCAGAATTGTTCTGAGTATGAGATGGAAAGATTGAAAACCGAGTTTCTGAGTATGAAAATGACCGATAACATGATGATTGATGAGGTTTTCAGAGATTTTACATCGAAGTTAAGGTTCGTTCAACAGTGGGTACCGACTGAAAAGGATAAGATTCAGTATTTTATGCGGGTGATTAAGCCAGAATATAGAACAGTTGCGAGATTTGCAACCACATTGGCACAGGCTCATGAGATAGCTAAAGTTACGGAAGGTGATATCATGGCAGCGAAAGGAGAAAGTTCGAGAAGTGGATCTTTTGGGGGTAAATTAGAAGGTCAATCGGGTGGACAGTCAAATCAGCAGTCGAGTAAGCAATCCGGTTTTCATGGTAAAAAGTCAGGCGGGTTTAAACAGAAAAGTAAGTCTGGTATGAGTGGATCGGGTTCTAGTCAGTCTGGTTGGTGTAATGTTTGTAAGTCAACTCATGCCGATCCATGTTCTCCAATGACCCGAAGATGCTTGAGATGTGGAGTACTAGGTCATGAAACAACAACTTGTTCCTTTAAGTCTGATGTGTGTTGGACTTGTCATCAGGTAGGTCATAGATCAGCGAATTGTCCATCTGCATCGAGAGCCGGTTCTGGGGCAGGGTCAGGAGCAAGGTCAGTTACTTCTGGGGGATCTTCTGCTTCTACTGCCGGGCAGAAGAGAAAGAATCCTCCAACAGCAGAGGCAAGGGCGTTTCAGATGACGGTAGACGCAGCAACCGCTACCGATGATGTCATTACCGGTATGTTCTTGGTTAATTTCTTGCCAGCTCGTGTGTTATTTGATTCAGGAGCGAATCGTTCTTTTATGTCCTTAGGCTTCTGTAATAAGTTGAAGTTGCCTGTTAGGATGTTATATGAGCCTTTGGGAATAGAAGTAGTTGATGGTAAAATGGTTCCATGCACATCATCTGTGTCTGGAATTACCATCGAAATTGATGGCCATTCGTTCCCTTTAACCTGTTTGTTGATGCCTATACCTAGATTTGATGTAGTCATAGGCATGAATTGGTTAAGAACTAATAGAGCTAATATTAAGTGTGATAAGAAGATGATTTCTTTCCGTTTGGCCGACGGATCCCGAGTGATAGCTAGGAGAGAGCGCAGTGGATTTAACTTTCCTATGGTTTCCCTAATGAAAGCTCATAAGGCAATAAAAAAAGGGTGTGATTCATTCTTAGTTTATGTGATTGATGTTAAGAAAGAGAAGAAGCAGGTGACCGATATTCCCATTGTTTCAGAATTTTCAGAAGTATTTCCAGATGATTTACCAGGGTTACCTCCAGTACGTGAAGTAGAGTATAAAATTGATTTGGTTCCAGGTTCTATGCCTGTGGCAAAAGCTCCTTACAGATTAGCTCCGTCAGAAATCAGAGAAATGATGTCTCAGATTCAGGAACTGTTAGATAAGAGGTTTATCCGACCAAGTTCTTAACCGTGGGGTGCTCCTGTTTTGTTTGTGAAAAAGAAAGATGGGTCGCTTCGTATGTGTATAGATTACCGCGATTTGAATAAGAGAACAATCAAGAATAAGTATCCGTTACCAAGAATAGATGACTTATTTGATCAGTTACAGGGTGCTTCCTACTTTTCAAAGATTGATTTACGTTCAGGGTATCATCAGGTACGTGTTGCAGAGAGTGATATACCGAAAACAGCGTTTAGAACTAGATATGGTCATTATGAGTTTTTAGTTATGCCATTTGGGTTAACAAATGCGCCAGCAGTGTTTATGGATCTCATGAACAGGGTGTGTCATCAGTATCTTGACAAGTTTGTGATTGTCTTCATAGATGATATCTTGATATATTCGAAAACCGAGAAGGATCATGCTACACATCTGAGGTTAGTGTTAGAACTTCTTAAACAGGAACAGTTGTACGCTAAGTTCTCCAAATGTGAATTCTGGTTGCGGGAAGTGCAGTTTCTGGGTCATGTAATTTGTGAATAGGGTATTAAAGTAGATCAGTCTAAGATAGAAGCTGTAATGAATTGGAACTCACCGAAAACGCCGATAGAAATTAAGAGTTTTCTGGGTTTAGCAGGTTATTATCGCCGATTTATCAAAGACTTCTCTAAAATAGCAGGTCCGTTGAATAAGTTAACTAGAAAAGATGTAGCCTTTCGATGGACTGATGAACAAGAAAAGGCTTTTCAGACTCTCAAACAGTTGTTATGTCAAGCGCCGGTTTTAGCTTTACCAGAGGGAACAGAAGATTTTGTGGTCTACTGCGATGCGTCATGTGCAGGTCTGGGTTGTGTTTTGATGCAGAGAAATAAGGTTATAGCATATGCTTCACGACAGTTGAAGAATCATGAACGAAACTACCCTACTCACGATTTAGAGTTAACTGCCGTTGTGTTTGCTTTGAAGCTTTGGAGACATTATTTGTATGGTACACATTGTGAAATCTATACAGATCATAAGAGTCTTCAATATATCTTTTCGCAGAAAGAATTAAATATGCGTCAACGTCGATGTTTAGAATTGATTAAAGACTACGATTGTGAGATTAAGTACCATCCGGGTAAAGCAAATGTGGTCGCAGATGCTCTGAGTCGCAAGAAAACCATCGAAAATGTTAGATTTATGAGAATTGAAATAGTTTCAGACTTGATTGATCGATTGAAAACCGTTCAGTTAGTAGCTTTGAATGATGAAAACCTAAAGACTGAACAAATGACTAAAAGAAAATTTGACCTATGCAATAATTCTAGAGGATTAAAGACCTATAATGACCGAATTTGGGTGCCTATGCTTGGAGATTTGAGGGATTTAATCCTTACTGAAGCACATAAATCGAGATTATCAGTGCATCCAGGTAGTACAAAGATGTATAGAGACTTGAAAACATTGTATTGGTGGCCTACAATGAAGACAGATGTTGCAAATTTTGTCGAAAAATGTCATATTTGTGCGCAAGTTAAGGCAGAACATCAGAAACCGTATGGATCTCTAAGACAGTTAAAAATTCCTCAGTGGAAATGGGATCATATAACGATGGATTTTGTAACCAAGTTACCCCGAACCCAGAAAGGACACGACATGATCTGGGTGATTGTGGATCGTTTAACAAAGAGTGCTCACTTTTTAGCTACTCATGAAACATCTTCGTTAAGTGATTTGGCAGAATTGTACTTGAAAGAGATCGTTAGTCGACATGGTATACCGTTGTCTATAGTTTCCGATATATATACTAGATTTGTGTCGAACTTCTGGAACAGTCTACAACATAATCTGGGTACGCGTGTGAATTTAAGTACAGCTTATCATCCGCAAACAGACGGTCAGAGTGAACGGATGATTCAAACATTAGAAGACATGTTGAGAGTGTGTGTCTTAGAATATGGTGATTCTTGGGATTCGCATCTTCCATTAATAGAGTTTGCTTACAACAATTCATATCATTCGAGTATCGGAATGCCGCCGTATGAAATGTTGTATGGTCGCAAGTGCAGAACTCCTACTTGTTGGTTAGAAGCAGGTGAGAAACAATTTGCAGGTCCCGAAATTGTTCAGATAACCGCAGAAAAGGTCAAAATTGCACGTAAGAAGTTAAAAGCAGCCAGAGACAGACAAAAGATGTATGCTGATCCGCGCAGACGTCCGGTGACATTTAATGTAGGTGATCGTGTTTAACTAAAAGTTTCGCCATGGAAAGGGGTGATCAGATTTGGTAAACGTGGTAAACTAGCACCGAGGTTTATTGGGCCATTTTCGATAAAAGAAATTTTGAATGATCAGACTGTTGTTTTAAACCTTCCATCAGAGTTAGCAGGAATATACAACACGTTCAATGTTTGTTATTTAAGAAAGTGTAAAGTAGACGATGAAAGTCAGATTCTTCCATTGAAAGATTTGAAAGTCGACTTGAGTAAGAAACTAGTAGAAGAGCCGGTTAGAATAGTGGACAAGAAAGTCACCAAGTTAAGAAAGAAACAGATTCCTATGGTGTTAGTGGAATGGCAGCACAGTTTAGGTTCTAACTTAACGTGGGAAACCGAGGAGTTAATGAGGGTGCGCTATCCCCATTTGTTTGACCTTGACCAGATTCCGAGGACGGAATCTTCTTAAGGGGGTAGATTTGTAACATCCTCTATCGGGCCTAGTTGTAAGATTACTATTTTGCCCTTAAGTTTGTATTGCGTTATTATATGCTTTTATTTCTATTTAATATTTATTATTATTTAATGATGTGGTTAGGACCCGTTTGTGACAAGGGTCACAGAACAGGTTTGTTTATTTAATTTGGATTTCGTTTGGGTCTCCAAATGATGTACGAAAGATATCAGATAACTGATAAATACCCGTGTGTCACACAGTGTGGGAATTATCCACAATTAAGTGACTAGTCTGTGTTCTTTCTTTCCATTTCTAGACCCTTCTTCCCAAACACTCTCGTACCTTCACTTCCATTACCTACCAAACCCTAATCCTCGATTCTTGTTTTAGAGCTCAAATTGTTCATATTTATGTGTTCCTTGTGATTCACTGATTCTTTTAAGGTAAGAATCACAAGCTTCCATGCTTTAATCTTTAAGAAATTTAAGGTTTTGTGTTAGTTTTCATAAATGTATAAATTTGTGTCAAAACAAGTGGTTTAAGTGTTGTTATGGTCAAATTGTTGTGGGTTTTGAGTCTAGAATAGGTAGTGAACAAGTTTTGGTCGATTTTGGTGTTTAAAACGAGCTCTAGATCGAGATTTGAGGATTTCATCGTGAAGTTCGTAGCCTGTGTTCAGTTTCTGATGAAGATGAACACACTCGGCCGACTTTCGGTCGACAGTCGACCGACTGAGGTAGTGGACCGACCGATTGACAGACAACCGACCGACTGTCGAGTGAACCGACCGACTGAGTTTGACTTTCGGCCGATTGTGTAAATACCAAATAAGTCGACCGACTGGGAAGGTCAGTCGACCGATTGTATAGACAGTCGACCGACTGTAAGAGTCAGTCGACCGACTGAGTGTCCAGGGCAAAATATTTTACCTAAGTGTTGATTTTTTTAGCCGTTATGCTGCCCGTTTGTATTTTGATGTTTATGATGTAAATTTTGAAGTGTTCAGCAAAAAATTTTAGCGGATACTTTTTCTGACAAAAATTTCAGTATTGTGCTGTTTTGTGCTATCGGATAGAAACTAACTTGTGTATATGTTTTTCTCAGGAGAAAAGGAGAAAGAGAAGGTTCAGTGATTAGATAGCTGAATACCTTCTCGTTTGCTGGTAGTTGGTGAGTGGGACTAACTAGAGAATATAGTATATAGAAGCATGTTATATTATGATTGCCATGCTTGTTAGATATACTTATTGTTGTGGTTAGTTAGTTCTTGTGATGACTGCATGTTAGTTGATGCTTGTCTGCTGGAGCCCGGTGCGTCCCTATTGTGTGGTAGCCTCGGTAGGAGAGATCAACCTACGGGTTGGGTTCCTCTGTGGTAGCCTAGACAGCCGTGGTGTATATATATGTGAATGACGCGTCCGTCGTGTGTGGATTATGTATATACATACGGTGGTGGAGGAACTTCTGGTAAGCCCCAGTCCGATCAGCTGGTGGTTAATGATTTGGCCGAGCCGCCAGAGTCTCTGTAGACGGCACTTGGGTGATGTTTGTGTGTTAGACTATTGTGACATGATTAGTATAACACTTATGTATGCTATGGCCTGTAGTTAGTCGTACTCACTTAGCTTCATGCTAATTCCCCTCCATCTCCTCCCTGCAGGTTGTTAGCTTTTGTAGATAGTACTTTTGGGAGAAGACGGGCATGATGATGTTATGTTTGATAGGGTTAACTCTGATGTGGTCTTTTAGAATATGAACCGTGTGCTTTTGATAACAGAATGTATTTACGTCTTTTCCTGTTAATATGTAAATTGTTTTAATGACACGTGACATCGGTTTGTACAAATGTCGATATTGTATTTAATTAATATTATGCTTCCGCCACGTATTTATATAAAAAAAAAATAGCGGTGTCACATTATTCAACTTCCAATTATGCTTGAGAACAATTCTCAGGTTGCAGTGCCAGTCTAGGAAGTTTGAACATTGAGTTTATCCTTCTCCAACAAAGAAGGAAGTGTGTTTTGGTTTACGTTTTGATTATTTGACATCTACAATAGATATAAGATTCAATTTAGTATTTTCAATATTGAGCTTTAATAAATTAACTACCCAAGTTTTTATAATATTTTTAAAAAACAATTAATTTACGAAAGCCTATGATCCACATAGAGGTTTCATAGCCACATCTGTTGATCAGTTAGCAGTTATGAAGTCTATTGGTAGGTAGCGGGTACCAATTGCATTACAAGT
Organism: Rutidosis leptorrhynchoides; assembly: GCF_046630445.1. Lineage (NCBI taxonomy): Eukaryota > Viridiplantae > Streptophyta > Magnoliopsida > Asterales > Asteraceae > Rutidosis > Rutidosis leptorrhynchoides. The sequence continues at coordinate 139,727,631 of NC_092339.1, forward strand.
ACAACTCTTAGATATTTATGGGACCTAGAGATATATGTAGTCTAACAAACCACTATTATCTAATGGCATGTTTGTCCCATCATTGCCTCGAACTCAGGTCTCACCGTGAATACGATTAAGTCGTCCAATTTGGAAACAGTGAAAATTCACGCTAGTCTCACTAGATCGAAAAATCCACCTCGTGGCTATAATTAAGCCTAGTCTCACTAGATCGGAAAAATAACGAGGAGTGTTTGCAAGCTCATTGGATGGCATGACTTAAATTTGACGGGTATTTTGAAAAAAGTTTGTGTCAACGAATAATGCATGCACACAAGATTCGCTACACTATTAGTTAAAAAATGTTTTAACCAATTGTATATGTCGATTATGTTTGTGATCTAATTTATTATTTATAGGGTATAAAAATAACAAATACACAAACGTGTATCGTTTTAAAACAGTTTTAAAAATTGTCGTCCATATATATTATTTGACTTTCAAAATTATTTAACTTTAAACTCGTTAGAGTTTAACTTTTAAAATCATCAATTTTAATCATTGAAACCGTTTACGGTTTTATTTGATGTTTTCATCGAAAGCATATATAACTTGAGTTTCAAAATTATTTAACTTTAAACTCGTTAGAGTTTAACCTTTTAAAATCATCAAATTTAATATTTGAAACTCGTTACCGGTTTTATTTAATGTTTTCATTAAAAATATTTAGCATATATATTCTAATCAACAATTATATATAAATGCAAAATTAAAACACAACTATGCATCACACACACATAGCCTATCCCAGAAATCCTATGCTTGATCCCATGAGCCGACATGAGATCAAGAGGTCAAACTAAGGGTAATATCGTAGCTCCCACTTGATTCAAGAATCAAGTGAAAACTTGACAAACGTCATCGTTGTCAACTTGACCTGTTCGCCATCTTCAAAGTCAAAAGCATGTTGTATTTTATCTTCAATCTTCATCTTGTTACATTTATTTAAATTTGAAAATACAACTAAACTAGTACTTTTACAATTTGAAATAAACTTAAATACAATACTATGAAAATGAAAAATAAATATAATACAACTTTGGCTTCAAAATGACCTTTCTAATAATACTAATAATCAACATGACATAATATTGCCGTAATCAACAATCACAACAATCATACATAGGTCGGGGCATTATGGGCTATGTGTGCAATCACAATTTTAATAACTATATTATTAAAACCTAAATATGGCTTGTCCATGGTTATAATGCATGTGTATAACCATGGAATAAAACAATACACAATTATAATAAATATTCAAGCCATAACAATTAAATCTACAATTTAAAATAGTGATATTCTTTCAATCATATTTGTTGAAATGTCCCGTTCTTATTGATTAAAAACGTTCCATATTAATTGATTTCGTTGCGAGGTTTTGACCTCTATATGAGACGTTTTTCAAAGACTGCATTAATTTTTAAAACAAACCATAATCTTTATTTCATAAATAAAGGTTTAAAAAGCTTTACGTAGATTATCAAATAATGATAATCTAAAATATTCTGTTTACACACGACCATTACATAATGGTTTACAATACAAATATGTTACATCGAAATCAGTTTCTTGAATGCAGTTTTTGCACAATATCATACAAACATGGACTCCAAATCTTGTCCTTATTTTAGTATGCAACAGCGGAAGCTCTTAGTATTCACCGGAGAATAAACATGCTTTAAACGTCAACAAAAATGTTGGTGAGTTATAGGTTTAACCTATATATATCAAATCGTAACAATAGACCACAAGATTTCATATTTCAATACACATCCCATACATAGAGATAAAAATCATTCATATGGTGAACACCTGGTAACCGACATTAACAAGATGCATATATAAGAATATCCCCATCATTCCGGGACACCCTTCGGATATGATATAAATTTCGAAGTACTAAAGCATCCGGTACTTTGGATGGGGTTTGTTAGGCCCAATAGATCTATCTTTAGGATTCGCGTCAATTAGGGTGTCTGTTCCCTAATTCTTAGATTACCAGACTTAATAAAAAGGGGCATATTCGATTTCGATAACTCAACCATAGAATGTAGTTTCACGTACTTGTGTCTATTTTGTAAATCATTTATAAAACCTGCATGTATTCTCATCCCAAAAATATTAGATTTTAAAAGTGGGACTATAACTCACTTTCACAGATTTTTTACTTCGTCGGGAAGTAAGACTTGGCCACTGGTTGATTCACGAACCTATAACAATATATACATATATATCAAAGTATGTTCAAAATATATTTACAACACTTTTAATATATTTTGATGTTTTAAGTTTATTAAGTCAGCTGTCCTCGTTAGTAACCTACAACTAGTTGTCCACAGTTAGATGTACAGAAATAAATCGCTAAATATTATCTTGAATCAATCCACGACCCAGTGTATACGTATCTCAGTATTGATCACAACTCAAACTATATATATTTTGGAATCAACCTCAACCCTGTATAGCTAACTCCAACATTCACATATAGAGTGTCTATGGTTGTTCCGAAATATATATAGATGTGTCGACATGATAGGTAGAAATATTGTATACGTGTCTATGGTATCTCAAGATTACATAATATACAATACAAGTTGATTAAGTTATGGTTGGAATAGATTTGTTACCAATTTTCACGTAGCTAAAATGAGAAAAATTATCCAATCTTGTTTTACCCATAATTTCTTCATTTTAAATCCGTTTTGAGTGAATCAAATTGCTATGGTTTCATATTGAACTCTATTTTATGAATCTAAATAGAAAAAGTATAGGTTTATAGTGGGAAAAATAAGTTACAAGTTGTTTTTGTAAAGGTAGTCATTTCAGTCGAAAGAACGACGTCTAGATGACCATTTTAGAAAACATACTTCCACTTTGAGTTTAACCATAATTTTTGGATATAGTTTAATGTTCATAATAAAAATCATTTTCTCAGAATAACAACTTTTAAATCAAAGTTTATCATAGTTTTTAATTAACTAACCCAAAACAACCCGCGGTGTTACTACGTCGGCGTAAATCCGTTATTTCGACGGGTTCTTCGATAAATTGAAGTTTATCATAGTGAATCAAAGTTTATCATTTTCTCAGTATCTTGTTTTGCTTAAGTCTTTTAACCTCACAATCCATTATTTCGACGGGTTCTTCGATAAATTGAAGTTTTTCGTTGATTTGGATTTCATCTAACGGAATAGTGAGATCTTCTTTAGCAAAACATTTCTTCAAATTCAAGACGTGGAAAGTGTTATGTACAGCCGCGAGTTGTTGAGGTAACTCAAGTCGGTAAGCTACTGGTCCGACACGATCAATAATCTTGAATGGTCCAATATACCTTGGATTTAATTTCCCTCGTTTACCAAATCGAACAACGCCTTTCCAAGGTGCAACTTTAAGCATGACCATCTCTCCAATTTCAAATTCTATATCTTTTCTTTTAATGTCAGCGTAGCTCTTTTGTCGACTTTGGGCGGTTTTCAACCGTTGTTGAATTTGGATGATCTTATCTGTAGTTTCTTGTATTATCTCGGAACCCGTAATCTGTCTATCCCCCACTTCACTCCAACAAATCGGAGACCTGCACTTTCTACCATAAAGTGCTTCAAACGGCGCCATCTCAATGCTTGAATGGTAGCTGTTGTTGTAGGAAAATTCTGCTAACGGTAGATGTCGATCCCAACTGTTTCCGAAATCAATAACACATGCTCGTAGCATGTCTTCAAGCATTTGTATCGTCCTTTCGCTCTGCCCATCAGTTTGTGGATGATAGGCAGTACTCATGTCTAGACGAGTTCCTAATGCTTGCTGTAATGTCTGCCAGAATCTTGAAATAAATCTGCCATCCCTATCAGAGATAATAGAGATTGGTATTCCATGTCTGGAGACGACTTCCTTCAAATATAGTCGTGCAAACTTCTCCATCTTGTCATCTTCTCTTATTGGCAGAAAGTGTGCTGATTTGGTGAGACGGTCAACTATTACCCAGATAGTATCAAAACCACTTGCAGTCCTTGGCAATTTAGTGATGAAATCCATGGTAATGTTTTCCCATTTCCATTCCGGGATTTCGGGTTGTTGAAGTAGACCTGATGGTTTCTGATGCTCAGCTTTGACCTTAGAACACGTTAAACATTCTCCTACGTATTTAACAACATCGGCTTTCATACCCGGCCACCAAAAATGTTTCTTGAGATCCTTGTACATCTTCCCCGTTTCAGGATGTATTGAGTATCTGGTTTTATGAGCTTCTCTAAGTACCATTTCTCTCATATCTCCAAATTTTGGTACCCAAATCCTTTCAGCCCTATACCGGGTTCTGTCTTCCCGAATATTAAGATGCTTTTCCGATCCTTTGGGTATTTCATCCTTTAAATTTCCCTCTTTTAGAACTCCTTGTTGCGCCTCCTTTATTTGAGTAGTAAGGTTATTGTGAATCATTATATTCATAGATTTTACTCGAATGGGTTCTCTGTCCTTCCTGCTCAAGGCGTCGGCTACCACATTTGCCTTCCCCGAGTGGTAACGAATCTCAAAGTCGTAATCATTCAACAATTCAATTCACCTACGCTGCCTCATATTCAGTTGTTTCTGATTAAATATGTGCTGAAGACTTTTGTGGTCGGTATATATAATACTTTTGACCCCATATAAGTAGTGCCTCCAAGTCTTTAATGCAAAAACAACCGCGCCTAATTCCAAATCATGCGTCGTATAATTTTGTTCGTGAATCTTCAATTGTCTAGACGCATAAACAATCACCTTCGTTCGTTGCATTAATACACAACCGAGACCTTGCTTTGATGCGTCACAATAAATCACAAAATCATCATTCCCTTCAGGCAATGACAATATAGGTGCCGTAGTTAGCTTTTTCTTCAATAACTGAAACGCTTTCTCTTGTTCATCCTTCCATTCAAATTTCTTCCCTTTATTCGTTAATGCAGTCAAGGGTTTTGCTATTCTGGAAAAGTCTTGGATGAACCTTCTGTAGTAACCAGCTAGTCCTAAAAACTGGCGTATGTGTTTCGGAGTTTTCGGAGTTTCCCACTTTTCAACAGTTTCTATCTTTGCCGGATCCACCTTAATACCTTCTTTGTTCACTATGTGACCGAGGAATTGAACTTCTTCCAACTAAAATGCACACTTTGAAAATTTAGCATACAATTCTTCCTTCCTCAATACTTCTAACACCTTTCTCAAATGTTCACCGTGTTCTTGGTCATTCTTTGAGTAAATAAGTATGTCATCAATGAAAACAATGACAAACTTGTCAAGGTATGGTCCACACACTCGGTTCATAAGGTCCATTAACACAGCTGGTGCGTTAGTTAAACCAAACGGCATGACCATAAACTCGTAATGACCGTAACATGTTCTGAAAGCAGTCTTTGGAATATCATCTTCTTTCACCCGCATTTGATGATACCCGGAACGTAAGTCAATCTTTGAATAAACAGACGAGCCTTGTAGTTGATCAAATAAGTCGTCGATTCTCGGTAGTAGATAACGGTTTTTTAATGGTAAGTTTGTTCAACTCTCTATAGTCAATACACAACCTAAATGTACCATCCTTCTTCTTGACAAACAAAACAGGAGCTCCCCATGGTGATGTGCTTGGTCGAATGAAACCACGTTCTAATAGTTCTTGCAGTTGGCTTTACAGTTCTTTCATCTCGCTGGGTGCGAGTCTATAAGGAGCATGAGCTATTGGTGCAGCTCCTGGTACAAGATCTATTTGAAATTCAACAGATCGATGTGGAGGTAGTCCCGGTAATTCTTTCAAAAATACATCGGGAAATTCTTTTGCGACGGGAACATCATTGATGCTCTTTTCTTCAGTTTATACTTTCTCGACGTGTGCTAGAACAGCATAGCAACCTTTTCTTATTAGTTTTTGTGCCTTCAAATTACTAATAAGATGTAGCTTCATGTTGCCCTTTTCTCCGTACACCATTAAGGGTTCTCCTTCTTCTCGTACAATGCGAATTGCATTTTTATAACATACGATCTCTGCTTTCACCTTCTTCAACCAGTCCATGCCAACTATTACATCAAAACTCCCTAACTCTACTGGTATCAAATCAATCTTAAATATTTCGCTACCCAGTTTAATTTCTCGATTCCGGCATATATTATCTGCTGAAATTAATTTACCGTTTACTAATTCGAGTAAAAATTTACTATCCAACGGCGTCAATGGACAACTTAATTTAGCACAAAAATCTCTACTCATATAGCTTCTATCCGCACGCGAATCAAATAAAACGTAAGCAGATTTATTGTCAATAAGAAACGTACCCGTAACAAGCTCCAGGTCTTCCTATGCCTCTGCCGCATTAATATTGAAAACTCTTCCGCGGCCTTGTCCATTCGTGTTCTCCTGGTTCGGGCAATTTCTAATAATGTGGCCCGGTTTTCCACATTTATAACAAACTACATTGGCATAACTTGCTCCGACACTACTTGCTCTGCCATTATTCATTCCGACACCATTTGTTCCTTTCGTTCTGTTAACCCCTGGTCCGTAGACCTCACACTTCGCCACGCTATGACCATTTCTTTTACACTTGTTGTAAAATTTGGTGCAGAACCCCGAGTGATACTTTTCACACCTTTGGCATAGCTGCTTCTGATTTTTGTTTTTGTTGCGGTTGTTATTGTTGTTGGGATGATTGTTGTAGTTGCTGTTGTTGTTGTTGTTGTTGTTGTTGTTGTTGTTGTTATTGTTATTGTTGGGCCGTTTGTTGTAGTTGCGATTGATGTTGCGATTGTTGGGATAATTGTTGCGATTATTATTGTAATTGCTGTTGTTGTTGTATTGGTGATTCTTATCACCGTTTTCCTCCCACTTTCTTTTGACTTGCTTCACATTGGCCTCTTCAGCCGTCTGTTCTTTAATTCTTTCCTCAATCTGGTTCATTAGTTTGTGAGCCATTCTACATGCCTGTTGTATGGAGGCGGGCTCATGTGAACTTATATCTTCTTGGATTCTTTCCGGTAATCCTTTCACAAACGCGTCGATCTTCTCTTCCTCATCTTCGAACGCTCCCGGACACAATAGGCACAATTCTGTGAATCGTCTTTCGTACGTGGTAATATCAAATCCTTGGGTTCGTAACCCTCTAAATTCTGTCTTGAGCTTATTGACCTCGGTTCTAGGACGGTACTTCTCGTTCATCAAGTGCTTGAATGCTGACCACGGTAGTGCGTACGCATCATCTTGTCCCACTTGCTCTAGATAGGTATTCCACCATGTTAACGCAGAACCTGTGAAGGTATGCGTAGCGTACTTCACTTTGTCCTCTTCAGTACACTTACTTATGGCAAACATTGATTCGACCTTCTCGGTCCACCGTTTCAATCTGATCGGTCCTTCGGTTCCATTAAATTCCAAAGGTTTGCAGGTAGTGAATTCTTTGTAGGTGCATCCTACACGATTTCCTGTACTACTAGATCCAAGGTTATTGTTGGTATGTAGCGCAGCCTGTACTGTGGCTATGTTTGAAGCAAGAAAGGCACGAAATTCCTCTTCGCTCATATTCAAGGTGTGTCGAGTAGTCGGTGCCATTTCCTTCAAAATAGTCAAATGAAACGAGCTAATCATATAGAATATCAAGAGTAGTCAATAGTATTTCGTAGCGTAATATGAACTTATTTATAAAAGCTCTTTCTTCATATTAGCGTTTTATACTCTTTAATTTGGGTAGTACCTACCCGTTAAATTCATACTTAGTAGCTAATATACAATTCAACTACTACAATTCTATATGAAAAACTGATTATAATAATATTTTGCGTTCAAACTTTTATACAATATTTTACAAACTTACAATACCGCTTATTTTACATAAAGCATGAAATATAGCACACAATAACTTTGATACAAGATAGTTGTGCAGATAATTCTAGCTAGTACACAAGTCATTCAGCAAAGGCAATAAAGACACGTAATTCATACGTCCAGAAACAAGTCATGCATTCTGGTTTTACTAGGACTACTTCCCATCCTTGGTCTTGTGAAACATAACCGTTATGGCCGTTGATAAGACAGCGTGTTGTAACGTCGTCAAAGGGACGAGGGTTACGTAATGACCAACAGTCTCGTAATAACCTAAAAACCTCATTTCTTACCCCAATTACCGACTCCGTCACTTGTGGTTACGTTTTGTTTAATAGTTGTAGCCCGATGTTCTTTTTCTCACTTTGGTGAGAAGCGAACATTACTAACCCGTAAGTATAGCATGCTTCTTTATGTTGCATGTTAGACGCTTTTTCTAAATCATGAAGTCCTATATTCGGATACATTGAGTCAAAACAATTTCTTAACCCGTTGCGTAAAATAGCATTTGGGTTCCCCGCAATATATGCGTCAAAGTAAACACATCGTAACTTATGGGTTTCCCAATGTGATATCCCCCATCTTTCAAACAAAAGTCTCTTATAAACCAAGACATTCTTGGAACGTTCTTCGAATGTCTTACAAACTGATTTCACCGTAAATAGTTGTGCCGAAGAATTCTGACCGACTCTAGACAAGATTTCATCAATCATGTCTCCGGGTAGGTCTCTTAAAATATTGGGTTGTCTATCCATTTTGTGTTTTTATACTGTAAAATAAACAAGAGTTAGATTCATAAAAAAAAATACTTATTAATACAAGCAATTTTTACATATATCATAAAGCATAAGCACACTATATTACATATATTACACCACACGAATACAACTATCTTATTCTGACTCGCTCGTTTCTTCTTCTTCGGTTTTGGTTCGTTTTGCCAAGTTTCTAGGGATATATGATGTTCCCCTAATACGAGCTGTCATTTTCCACAACGGTTTAGAAAAACCTGGTGGTTTAGAGGTTCCTGGGTCATTGTTACAACTTAAGGGCTTCGGGGGTTGACGATACATATAAAGTTCATCGGGGTTGGAATTAGATTTCTCTATTTTTATACCCTTTCCCCTATTATTTTCTTTTGCCTTTTTAAATTCAGTTGGGGTAATTTCTATAACATCATCGGAATTCTCGTCGGAATCCGATTCATCGGAGAATTGGTAATCCTCCCAATATTTTGCTTCCTTGGCGGAAACACCATTGACCATAATTAACCTTGGTCGGTTGGTTGAGGATTTTCTTTTACTTAACCGTTTTATTATTTCCCCCACCGGTTCTATTTCCTCCTCCGGTTCCTCCTCTTCCGGTTCTGATTCTTCTTCCGGTTCTGATTCTTCTTCCGGTTCTTCTTCGGGAACTTGTGAATCAGTCTAATATATATTCGACTCTTCGTTATTATTAGGTGAGTCAATGGGATTTGTGCTAGAGGTAGACATCTATCACACAATATCAAACATGTTAAGAGATTAATATATCACATAATATATACATGTTAATAATATATAATTTCCAACAAAAATGTTAAGCAATCATTTTTAAAGAAAACACGGTCGAAGTCCAGACTCACTAATGCATCCTAACAAACTCAATAAGATACACTAATGCAAATTTCTGGTTCTCTAAGACCAACGCTCTCATACCAACTGAAATGTCCCGTTCTTATTGATTAAAAACGTTCCATATTAATTGATTTCTTTGCGAGGTTTTGACCTCTATATGAGACGTTTTTCAAAGACTGCATTCATTTTTAAAACAAACCATAACCTTTATTTCATAAATAAAGGTTTAAAAAGCTTTACGTAGATTATCAAATAATGATAATCTAAAATATTCTGTTTACACACGACCATTACATAATGGTTTACAATACAAATATGTTACATCGAAATCAGTTTCTTGAATGCAGTTTTTACACAATATCATACAAACATGGACTCCAAATCTTGTCCTTATTTTAGTATGCAACAGCGGAAGCTCTTAGTATTCACCTGAGAATAAACATGCTTTAAACGTCAACAAAAATGTTGGTGAGTTATAGGTTTAACCTATATATATCAAATCGTAACAATAGACCACAAGATTTCATATTTCAATACACATCCCATACATAGAGATAAAAATCATGCATATGGTGAACACCTGGTAACCGACATTAACAAGATGCATATATAAGAATATCCCCATCATTCCGGGATACCCTTCGGATATGATATAAATTTCGAAGTACTAAAGCATCCGGTACTTTGGATGGGGTTTGTTAGGCCCAATAGATCTATCTTTAGGATTCGCGTCAATTAGGGTGTCTGTTCCCTAATTCTTAGATTACCAGACTTAATAAAAAGGGGCATATTCGATTTCGATAATTCAACCATAGAATGTAGTTTCACGTACTTGTGTCTATTTTGTAAATTATTTATAAAACCTGCATGTATTCTCATCCCAAAAATATTAGATTTTAAAAGTGGGACTATAACTCAATTTCATAGATTTTTACTTCGTCGGGAAGTAAGACTTGGCCACTGGTTGATTCACGAACCTATAACAATATATACATATATATCAAAGTATGTTCAAAATATATTTACAACACTTTTAATATATTTTGTTGTTTTAAGTTTATTAAGTCAGCTGTCCTCGTTAGTAACCTACAACTAGTTGTCCACAGTTAGATGTACAGAAATAAATCGCTAAATATTATCTTGAATCAATCCACGACCCAGTGTATACGTATCTCAGTATTGATCACAACTCAAACTATATATATTTTGGAATCAACCTCAACCCTGTATAGCTAACTCCAACATTCACATATAGAGTGTCTATGGTTGTTCCGAAATATATATAGATGTGTCGACATGATAGGTCGAAACATTGTATACGTGTCTATGGTATCTCAAGATTACATAATATACAATACAAGTTAATTAAATTATGGTTGGAATAGATTTGTTACCAATTTTCACGTAGCTAAAATGAGAAAAATTATCCAATCTTGTTTTACCCATAATTTCTTCATTTTAAATCCGTTTTGAGTGAATCAAATTGCTATGGTTTCATATTGAACTCTATTTTATGAATCTAAACAGAAAAAGTATAGGTTTAAAGTCGGAAAAATAATTTACAAGTCGTTTTTATAAAGGTAGTCATTTCAGTCGAAAGAACGACGTTTAGATGACCATTTTAGAAAACATACTTCCACTTTGAGTTTAACCATAATTTTTGGATATAGTTTCATGTTCATAATAAAAATCATTTTCTCAGAATAACAACTTTTAAATCAAAGTTTATCATAGTTTTTAATTAACTAACCCAAAACAGCCCGCGGTGTTACTACGACGGCGTAAATCCGGTTTTACGGTGTTTTTCTTGTTTCCAGGTTTTAAATCATTAAGTTAGCATATCATATAGATATAGAACATGTGTTTAGTTGATTTTAAAAGTCAATTTAGAAGGATTAACTTTTATTTGCGAACAAGTTTAGAATTAACTAAACTATGTTCTAGTGATTACAAGTTTAAACCTTCGAATAAGATAGCTTTATATGTATGAATCGAATGATGTTATGAACATCATTACTACCTCAAGTTCCTTGGATAAACCTACTGGAAATGAGAAAAATAGATCTAGCTTCAAAGGATCCTTGGATGGCTTGAAAGTTCTTGAAGCAGAATCATGACACGAAAATAATTTCAAGTAAGATTTCCACTCGAAATAAGATTGTTATAGTTATAGAAATTGAATTAAAGTTTGAATATGATTATTACCTTGTATTAGAAAGATAACCTACTGTAAGTAACAAAGGTTTCTTGATCTTGGATGATTACTTGGAATGGATTTAGAAAACTTTGAAGTAAACTTGCAATCTTGGAAGTATTCTTGATTTTATGAAACTAGAACTTTTGGAATTTATGAAGAACACTTAGAACTTGAAGATAGAACTTGAGAGAGATCAATTAGATGAATAAAATTGAAGAATAAAAGTGTTTGTAGGTGTTTTTGGTCGTTGGTGTATGGATTAAATATAAAGGATATGTAATTTTATTTTCATGTAAATAAGTCATGAATGATTACTCATATTTTTGTAATTTTATGAGATATTTCATGCTAGTTGCCAAATGATGGTTCCCACATGTGTTAGGTGACTCACATGAGCTGCTAAGAGCTAATCATTGGAGTGTATATACCAATAGTACATACATCTAAAAGCTGTGTATTGTACGAGTACGAATACGGGTGCATACGAGTAGAATTGTTGATGAAACTGAACGAGGATGTAATTGTAAGCATTTTTATTAAGTAGAAGTATTTTGATAAGTGTCTTGAAGTCTTTCAAAAGTGTATGAATACATATTAAAACACTACATGTATATACATTTTAACTGAATCGTTAAGTCATCGTTAGTCGTTACATGTAAATGTTGTTTTGAAACCTTTAGGTTAACGATCTTGTTAAATGTTGTTAACCCATTGTTTATTATAACAAATGAGATGTTAAATTGTTATATTATCATGATATTATGATATATAATATATCTTAGTATGATATATATACAGTTAAATGTCATTACAACGATAATCGTTACATATATGTCTCGTTTCGAAATCATTAAGTTAGTAGTCTTATTTTTACATATGTATTTCATTGTTAATACACTTAATAATATATTTACTTATCATTTAACATAATTAACCAAGTGTATCAATATCTTAATATGATTCATATGTACCTAGTAAGACGTTGTTATAACGATAATCGTTATATATATCGTTTTCGAGTTTCTTAATTTAATAGCCTCATTTTTATGTATATAACTCATTGTTAAAATACCTAATGAGATACATACTTATAATAAAATCATGTTAACTATATATATAACCATATATATGTCATCGTATAGTTTTTACAAGTTTTAACGTTCGTGAATCACCGGTCAACTTGGGTGGTCAATTGTCTATATGAAACCTATTTCAATTAATCAAGTCTTAACAAGTTTGATTGCTTAACACGTTGGAAACATTTAGTCATGTAAATATCAATCTCAATTAATATATATAAACATAGAAAAGTTCGGGTCACTACATTTGTGCGTCATGAGGTTAAGTCTAGATCAACCGAGTTGACTTTAAAAACCAAAAAGGTTTCGACTTTCACCAATATACCACAAAGCTACATCTAAAGAATAGTCACACGACAATTAAGATGGTGTAAAAGCGGCTCTGATACCACTGTTGAAAAATAGTGTGTACTTTTAACAATTCAGATTAACGCGGCGGATAGTTAAAATAATAATCTTTTATTATTTTATGAACAAAATTTTACAAGATTAAATAATCACATATTTAATAAAATATGCACACGATTAAATCTTTCCATCGATCCAGTTACACCACTAATAATTGTCAAAATATATAATTCACAAAGTGAGTAAACGATATATACCTTTCTTGAATAAACTGATTGAAGGAGATAAACCTACGATCAAAAATATGACCGTCTCTTAGAATAGTCCACACTACACTTCAAACGACCGTCAATGGATGCTAGTCCAAAACCAAACAACTCTTATTACAATAATCTAATTATTATAATAAAATAAATATTACTCCGTAATACTTCTAGGTTTCGTTTTGAAAAAGACCAAACAAGCAAACATGATTTTTGCTTTTTATTCTTATGCATGAACAAAAGAACTTGTTCTATTATATGTGTTATTCGTTAGAATGTAATCCAATAACAAGAATGAGTATTTATGATATTTGTTTCTCTAAATTCTTTAATAAAACAAAAACTCACGTCCATTTCACATTTTTCAAAAAGAAGTATTTGTGGTGCTAAATGAAACCACATTTTCATTACTATCTCCAGACAACAATCAATATAAATATAATATTATATGTTAAAAGTTGATGGAAAAGATTTGGAAGATCATTTCCATATTTACAAAGATACGGAGTATATATTTGATCAATAATTCATATCAAATAATTTTTAACTTGTTTTGTTACTTGAACAATATATATATATATATATATATATATATATATATATATATATATATATATATATATATATATATATATATATATATATATATATATATATATTTCATTTGACGTCTAAGTGTATATATGTGTGACCCCGAAGGCTCAAATGAATTTAGCCATATAGTTGTATGTTGTACTTTGCACATTAATCCTACAAAACTATACTTAGGAACAATCCAAATTGATGTTTTTGGATCACTACACAACAATTGTGGATGGGATAAATATTATGCTTTCCTCTGATGTCAATCTAGATTTCGATTGGGTCAAAATTGTATGGAATCCAAAAGTATCTTATAAGATTGCTATCTTCCATTTGCTTGCCATTTAAGGGGTATTCCGGTGATAGAAGTTCTAAGGTATAAAAATTGTTTAAATGATAACTCGGATGATAAATGTGTATGGTGCGCAAGCCATATTGAATCAATAGATCATCTTCTTTTACATTGTTCGTATTCTCATAAAGTGTGGGCGAGTTTGTTTGATTAATGGAACATTATTTAACGAATATAAGGTCAGTACATGGAACTATGAAAGGAGCCATTTTTGTGACTATTACCCCATCCAAGGTTGAAAAAGACGCGAGGCGAGGCCGAAACGGTAGCGACCTCAAAATGTCGCAACGGAAAAAACGGGGCCGAGACAGGGTCGAAACGGATGTTGACTAATGTTGACTTTTATATATATAAACATATATTTACACATATTTTAGAGCTAAAAAACATTCGTTGACAAGTTTGTACCTATAATTGCTATTAACTTTAATATAATACAAAATTGAATACTAAACTAAGTCAATTTTGATTGATTTGACCGACTTATGACCGATTTTAACAGAATTTCTGACTTTTGACCGGTGTTGACCCAATTTTTCCTGCATTTGACATGACTTTTGACCGTTGACCGGCTTATAAGAAAACGGGACGGGGTCGAAACGGTTTAGTCACCAAAACGCCGTAACGGGCGTCGCAACGGACGCAACGGACGCCGTTTACAACAGTAACCCCATCCAACAGATACATTCACTTATAAGAACAAACATGGATGCACGTTCCAAAAGAACCTAATTAATGAATTATTATTTAACGAAATTAAAATTAAAAAACCGATACAAGATTTAAAAATACCAACTGTTGTTGCACGTAACTCCGTCGTAACACTACTATTCGCCACCGCCTGCAACAAACTTTCCTCTATTTTTTTTATTACGACGTTATTGTAGGCGTGAAACCAAATTCTGGTAATGGAACAAAACTCTGATTAAAAGCTTCAAAGTTTTAGGTTTCCATTCGAAAGGAGTGACCGGAGATCGGAGATCGTGTAAATGAATCCAGTTGGCGTAGAAATTGGCTAATATAAAGTTTTTTTTTTTTTTTTTTGAAATGCAAACCTACAATCACACGAAACCACGGATATTTACATCTCACTGCTTCAAGTGAGGCTTGAACCCACAACCTCTTGGTTGAAGGATTCCTCTCATACCGCTAGACCAAGGGCCTTTTGGTTGGCTAAAATAAAGTTGGGTCTTTAGATTGATTCATTTATAAACACAGATTTAAAAAAAAAAAAAAAAAAAAAAAAAAAAAAAAAAAAAAAAAAAAAACAGTTAAGTAGAAGTGTTGAATCCCGTTTTATTTTGGGTATATATATTATATATTCTCTCCAGGAGAATAGCTCCGCAATGGTTATGTCTAATTAAATTCAGTATTCAAACAAGAGTTGTGGGACAATATGTATGTGCAGTATAATATTTTCATAATCATCAATTCGTAAAAGTGTTGAATTGCCAAACACATTTTCTTTTATTACATTTTTGGGAAGATTAGTATAAATGAACTAAGTAGTAATATACACTCATATGCATGTCACATGTGAGGGATTAAAGACATACATGTGAATGCACCTAGCCAAGGTTAACAACCACACAAGTTACACAAAACCCAAGTACTAACTACGCAACATAAAAAATTGAGTGTTATCATGATAATGTAAACAAATCATAGGTATCAACTGCATAATTTTTTCTTAATGTTCTTAAAGCAAAGAGTGCTTTTCCACACTTAATCCTCCACTTTCTTCTTGATTCAGAATGTTTGGGAGCATCAATGGGAATGATTGCATCCACTTCAGCAACAAGTTCCCAAATAACTGTTGTAACCATTGGTGATATCAATTTAACATGTACATATTTTTTTTTTCATGTACATATTATTTTGTAGTAACTTTTTAATATATAATGCTCTGAGTAACAATATAATGCTATATCACACTATCAATTCTTATCACATTTCTTAGCACTTTCTTATTAAATACTCCGTATCACTTGATGGGTTCAAGTTCAACAGCTGGATAATAGTACAATGTATCAATTGATAATATTCAATGGAACATTTCAGTAACATCCTATTGTTCTACTTAACATTAGATACTAATTTTATCACAAGTAAGCAGCTAAAGAGCAAAATGGGAAAGAGTATTCTAAATCATTAAGTAGCTGCAGCGAAATTATAATAAGTATTCTAACATCCCTGTTTTAGGCATCATGCCAATATTTTAATAAAATTATTTTACAAGTTTGTCAGTTAACATCAAATACAGAAGATAACTATTCAGGATAGAACTTTTAAATATCTTTGAAACAAAGCACTGTCATTCATTCATTAGTCTCGCAACTGAAAAATGAGTAAACCCTAAGATCCAAAAAAGAAGACAACCTGTATTACAAGAACATTAAACTTGAATAACATCTACTACACCCTTTTCCCTTAAAATTCTTGAGATGCAGAGCCAATTTCACCCTTATCCTTACCAACCTTCTTCGGTAACAAAGTAGAATGAATATTAGGCAAAACACCACCATTTGCAATAGTCACAGATCCAAGCAATTTACTCAACTCTTCATCATTCCTAACAGCTAACTGAATATGCCTTGGAATTATTCTCGTCTTCTTGTTATCTCTTGCTGCATTTCCAGCCAATTCCAATACCTATATACCCAAAATCAACAAATTCAATCAGTACTTCACACAAACCC